>NW_025048951.1:0-51047 GCF_019279795.1 Protopterus annectens | reverse complement strand
AGTTTTTAATAATTTTTATCAAAAGTTGAAAAAAGTGTACAAATAAAGATTATGTTGGTGCAGCATGTAAAAAAAATATGTTGACTGTGCATAATCCCTGCTTTCAATTTTGTGACAAAAATATGGTGCATCAGATAGGGGACTGTAAAGAAATGAGATATTTTATAAGAAAACAAGTCATATTTTGTTCAAGACTCTGACAGGTGTGAGATACAAACTTTTTATCAAAGGGGAATAAAAAAAAAGTTTTTTATAGGTTTATAGATAAGTAATAGGCTATTTGCCCATGAGTGCCATTTTAAGCCTAGCCACTCTCCATATTTGTGCCCAAATTAACCTATCCCATTTGGTTAGAGATTGCCCTTACCCATCCCATGGTCTATAATTATATATTACCTCTAATGAAAATAACTGGGAATCATACCATAGATAATTTGGGGGACACATCCAATGGAATGCCTCTGTCCATTAGTAATACGTGGGGGGGGGGGTCTTGGGACCAATCTTCTGTTTCCCATCCATAGAACCAAGTTGCACTTCAACATGGACAGGGATGGACTTGTAAATAGGGAGTCTGTTCCACAGCAGTGCTATCATCTGCAAGATATACCTATCCCTACAAACCATTCTTTTGATGTTGCAGGGGAGGTTTATATCCCTAGACTGAGTATTTCTGATGACATTTGACTTGCTGATGTACAGTAAATACATCAGCAGTGGATCAGGGAATGCCTTGTATACCAGACACCGGTTACGCCTTAGCAGTCTGTAGGATACCAAGTATAGTGCAAGGGTTTTAAATCACTCCATGTAAGACAGGTTGTTTAGGCTGTGTATCCTTTCAGGAAGGTATCACTTTGGGAATTCCAGTTGTTTCATATAACTGGATAAATACATGCCAAAGCGGGCAATATATTCAATGATTGAAATTAGACAGTATGATGACCCAGAAGGTAAAACAATAAAGCATAGAACCGAATATTCAATGATTGACCTAATGAGGGCTCATTCTATGGTTTTGCATATGAGGCTGGTCAGACTTGGAGGTCTGTAATGCCTTGTGATTTTCCTTGCTTGGGTAGCTATTTTAGCCTCAAACTTAGGTTTGGTCAATGTTATTAAGATCCTGAGTTGTTTCTTAGTTGTTGGTTTATTTCCTTGTGTAGGGTTAATATATTCTGGGAAGTACTGCTCTCACTTTTGGTCATAATTATTTTCCTTTTATTATAAAGCTTGTCGATATTATCTTTCTACCACGTGGGTTTGTTTCTGAGGTTTGTCCTGCATTTGTTTGTATGAAGTACAGTTGCATCTATGCAGCTGTTTACATGCTGACATAGTGTGGTGGTATGCATTTCTGTTTACTCAGTGGAAGTTAAGAGGGTTTGATGGGGATCTGAAGTTTGCCAATGCATCAGTTAGGAGTATGTAGTTTGTCTTAAAGAAATTTCTCAAGGTACATTGAGTGGAAGGGATCTCTGCTTTGAATTTTATTTCAAAGCAGACTGCTTTATTGTAAGTCCTAACAAGTGATGAAGAGGATGGTGCAAGATGCCCTCATATTAGTTAGAACAAGATTTGTATTCAAATGCTGCTTAAATGTTTTAAGTTGCACTTATTGTGACCTTTGTGGTGATACTTTTTTGTACTTCTCTACTTTTTATCCATTTATCTGTTTGTATAGTTTTAGTTTGTTCTGGGACCTTAGTCATGTTGCTATATTTGTATCTGTCTGAAGACTGTGAATTATTACATGATTTGAGCATTGTTTATATATTATATTGCACTTCTATTTCTATAAATAGAATTACATGTAAAAGGTAACTTCTTCACAGTTGTGGCCGGATTGTGATCTACTGCCAGATTTGAGCCTCACTTAGTTATTTATTACAGCATTGCAGTAAATTTCTGAATAGTCTAGTGCCTTAGTCTGTGGCAGAATTCCAATAGTGGCAGTACTGTGAATTCTGCTCTAGGATTGGTAGTTCACTCCTTTTTTAGCTGTGTATACCTGCTTAAAGTTGCATTCCGGTAGTCTGATGCCTTGATCTGTGGTGGGATTGCAGTATAGGTGGTATTCAGAATTCTGCTCCAGGATTTGGGCTTTTGTAATTTTTGTAGCCGTATATACCGGCTTAAAGTTGCAGTCCAGTGCTTTTCTGTTTACTGTACTACTGTTTTTTTTAAGTCTGACCCACTCCCAATGAGACATTAAGTTAAAAGTTTCTTGAATTGTAAACATAGGACTATAGCTCCAGTATGATTTTTTGTCTAATCCTCACAACCTTTTCTTCTAGTGGTTTTAAAAGGCTGCATCTCTGACTTCTGTCTGTTATGATAATCTGTCTTCTAAAGTCCTTGCCTCTCTTCTTTAACTATTATTGCCTGTTGTGTAACCTGTTTAAGTGTTTTCCCACCCATTGTTTTCCATATATCCATAATACTAAGTTCCCACATAGCAAACCAGTATTGCACTTGAGAAAGCCTCCCTTACTACAAATTGTTTCCTGCTCATTTTTCCCATTTTTTTCCATCTGCTTGGCACTTTTGCTAGACTCTGAGGGGGTCCTGCGTTTATCCTGATCCACCATTTGCAGATATTATTTTACCGTTTTGCGTTTTGGTTAAATGTTTAGAGTGCTACTGCTTTATTTTTGCTTTATTTGTTGATGTTGCCTTTAATAACTCTGACAGCCCTAATACTTGAAATCTCCTTGCCACTTTAGTTTAAGTTGTTTTGTTGTAGCATTACACTCACAAGCAATCTATATTGGTGTTATTTCGTCAAGTGGTTAGCAGTGTCCTGTACAAACACAAACACCCAGAAAGTGTATTAATCTCTAAAACTTCCCTTAGAAATGAAACCTGTAACTTAGTGTGGCAAAAATGAAGCCACTGCAAGGAGATAATCCTAGAGAGCTAGTTTTCATATTTAGCATCAGAAGTATTAAATCTTAGCACAATCCTGAAGTTGTTACTTACTGTAAAATACTGGGAGTAATAATAGATGAACAGCTAAAATCTGACATGCACATAGTTTCATAGGTTCATAAGCTGGCACTAGGTTATCAGGCCTAGAGCCTATACAAGCCTAGCCATAACACCTCCCTGGATATTTCTTCCCACAATATTTACTTCCCTGGACCCCTGTCTAGCAGAACAACTGACGTGATCTCTGGGGTGAATTTCCTATCCCCATCCAATCGTCAAGGTTCCTTTTGAAGAAGGCCAAGGAGGCACTCTGCTTGACATGTATGGGCAGTCTATTCTAGAGTATGGGGAGTCTTTGGGTCAGCAACCTATCCCTCTGGCATGTTTTGTTCATTGTGATGACAAGGTTTAGATCCCTGGAGCATGTGGCTATGAGGGATTGGGATTTCTTTAGTGGAGCATGTCCAACAGCTCAGGGTTTGACATGGTCTTGTATGTTAAGCAGAGATTGCCTCTAAGTAGGCGATATGCCACAGAGTAGAGCTGGAGTTTTTTTAGATGGTCAGCATAGGGCATCTGCTTTAGGCCTGTGATTCTTTTCGTAAGGCATTTCGACTGCCTTTCCAGCTGCTGCAGATGTCTTGTGAGGTACATATCAAACAGGGCGTTGTACTCTATAATGGGTCTAATGAGGGATGAGTACAGTGGGACAATGACCTCCTTTTTTCTGGATGAAAAGCCCTTAGTGATGAGGTGTGCCACACAGAAGGATTTCCTGACTGTTGTGGCGATGTGGTTATTGAAGGTGAGACCACTGTCCACCCATGTCCCCAAGTCTCTCATCACACTTTTGGTGTGTAGTGTACTGCCTCCTATGTGGTAATTCATGGGTACATGTTTTTCCCAAAGGGGATAACAATACATTTCTTGGTATTAAGCTTGAGCCCATAGCTCTGGCACCAAGCATCTGTTTCTGTAAGGCCCTTTTGTAGAATATCCACATCATTTGGGGATTCAATAATGGCACCCAGTTTGCAATCATCTGCGAACTTTGTTAGCCAGAGTACTTTAGTGTTGGCCTGTACTTCAGAGAAGTAGATGCCAAACAAGAGTGGTTCCAGGACTGAACCTTGAGGTACTCCACTTGTCACTTGTCTGGAGCTGGATTTAGAGTCGGCTACATACAGCATAGTGTTAACAAAACACACCAAAAGCTAGGCATTCTTTATAGACATAAACACTTTCTTAGCAACTTCACTAAACAAAAACTTGCTACCACATCACTTCCCTTTGTCATCTATGGTGTCCCATTACTTACTAACCTACAATCCTCCCTGAAAACTAAGCTTGAAATGTGTTATAACAAAGTTGCCAACTTTGCTAAACATTCTACCCATTACTACACAGCTCTACACTCCTTTAACTGTTTTGAACTCCCACACTATCTCACCTACCTGAAATTAACAACTGTGCATAAATTAATTTACAAACATTTAGTTTGTCCTGCCCTTACTTTCTTCTATTTATCCAAAAGGCCTCTCAGATCTGAAAATCAAGACTTTTTGCAAGTGTCTAAGTCTAACCTACCTGCTGGCCAGCTTCTAAAAACCTGTTCTGTAGCCAAAGCCAGGAATGCCCAACCATTAATAAATTAGATCTAATCAAAATTTTGCATCTTTCAAAATTTGTTTTCGAGACTACCTTTCTTCTATCAGGATCTGCACCTGTACCAATCCCTTGCCTTTTAAAACCTGACTACCCATGCTTCTTGAACATATTCTTATATCCGTTCCCTTATTTAGCATAATATATTTCTTTATGTATTTTAAATGACCACTACCTATACAATGTTTTAAGTAACTTAACTTCTTTTATCACAAAAGTATCATATATTGTTAGCCTTTTACAGACTTCTTGTCTCACTCTGTACTTTGTTTTTATTAATTGTAACTAATTGACAAATCCAGTTTTACCTTTACTTTAGCTAATTGTTAAGTGCTTGCAGTGGCGGCTGGTGACTTCAAATCAAAGTGGGGCTGCAGGAGACAGCTGAATGGGTGGGGTCAATGGGAAAGGGTGCGGCCAACTAGAAAGGGAGGAGCTATGCTCAAAACCACAAAAACTAACTAAATACACTGCCCTGGGTGCCAAACCGTCATTATGAGAGTCCAATCAAGACAAAATGAAGTGTAGAAGAATAAAAATATTTCAATGCATTGGCTGAATGACAGCTTACTTACTATCTAGATGGAAACAAAAAGGTTGTGAGGCATGAAAAAATAAATTACTTTTTAAATACATTAATGGAATGCCAGTCAAAATCAAGTATAAGAAAAACAAACAGCACTCAACTCAAACCACTTCTTGCACTGCAGTTCTAATTATAATTTATATTCAGCTTCATTAAAGTACCAAGTAAAATGCTGAAAGTAGAAATCTCTGATGCCCCCACTTGTAAAAATGTTTCTTATCCAAAAAAAGACCTGCTGCCTGACAACTATCTGTTTCATGGGGAAAACATGATCAAAGTAAAAAATGAAAAGCAAACAAGAAATAAGCTCAAGATACATTTCTTAAAAGGATTACTGTACAGGTTATGGACCACATGATTGGCATTCTGTTTAGTTTACAGGTAAAGCCTGCAGAGATGACTGGAAGTCTCCAAGTGTAATGAGCTTCTTAAAATAATGTAATCCTGTCCTTTATTACAAATACTGTCATATGCATTTCAATACCGAAGGCTTATACATTATCTAGTTAAGTATTCTCTACATGGCAACAACAGAAAGGCTTTCACTGTTGGCAATTCTTTAACAGTATGCTTATTAAAGCTTACTTGCATCTTACGATCTCAGCCCAGCTTACCTGATGGTCATTAAAGTATTGCTGCTTAAACACAGAGCAACAGGCACTTTGAGTAATAAGCATAAATCAACAGTACAAAAAATATGACAGAAACCAGACCATTCTGCAAAAATCAAGGACAGATGAAAAGCCACTCTAGTACTTGTGTCTACCTTGGATGGGGTGGATACTCTGCACATTTACACTGCATAATTACTCCTTGCCTTGCTTCGATACATCCAGAGTCACTACATGGGGGAGTGGGGTGCAACAAGTATGTCACAATTTGAAATGTCTCTGGCTGACTGTGATGGCCCTGACACATTTGTCATACCTCTCAACCTCAGAGCAAGAAATCTGGGCAAAGCCATACAAAGAAGTGGGACAAAGGCCCAAAAATGAGGACAATTTTTAAATATTGCTCTTATAAACTTAGAAAGATAATAGAATAGGTCTTGCATTAGTATGAGTTTTCTGAATGGTATGAAATATGAAACTCAAATGTCTGTCATTATTTTTCTAACTTCAGTCTTTAATGATTTGTCACTAATTTGCCAAAAAAAACCCACAATTTTATGAACAATGGAGCAAAAATGTGATGTAAAAATATAAAATAGCCACACAATACAGCTGGGAACCTGTCAAAGAAGGGACACTTTAATATTAGTACTGCTGACTTGAGCAGCTGACAAAATAAAAGAATCTACATGCAATTCTGAAATAAAAGTAATATATAACTCTGATTATTACAGTTATTTCTTAATTGTAAACCCTCCATGTTTTCTTCCAAAATTGCTATTTTGCGGAGGGATTATTAGGGGAAGAGCAACATTTTGAGCCAAAATCAGGGACAGTTGAGAGGTTTGGCTATGCCTAATTCTATAAAGCAATTTATTTGCATGTACCTCTCAACCTGTTAATGCAATAAATATGGGCAAGGCCAAATATATTGGGGGAACATATAAACAGTACTAAAAATTGCTCTTGTATAAAATGAGACAGTTGATAGAACAACAGGTCTTACTTTAGCATGCATTTTTCTGAAGGTTATGAAGTCTGAAACTCAGTGCGTCATTATTTAGTGACTTAATTCCTAAATGATTTGCCAGAAAACCACAAATTTTATGAGGAACAAACCAAAAATAAGAAGCAAAAATCTATTCATTCTTTGAAAATCTGGACAGTTGGGAGGTATAGTTCAGCTGGGACTGTCTTTAAGTTTGCCGCCCTTCCCCCTCACAAAATTATAGTCGAATGGAGCCTCCCCCTGCAGCCATTCCAATGATCCATTACTTGGCTATTTCACTCCATTTACCATAAACACTAATGTGCATACTAATTTACTTCTATGATGATTTGGACTTCATTTGAAAGTTTTATTTTGCATTTTACAACACAAACACTAAGACTTCTGCTAAACAAACTTAGCATTAAAACTTCTCTGCCCTTGAAACTCACATTCATTGAAACAGCATTGAAACCCACATTCAAAGAAAATACATTTTACCAGTGGCAGATAAAGATTAATTCTGGGCTGTTTTCAAATCATAGGCCCCTTGCATATGAAACATACATGTGCTCTTTGATAACCTTCCTATTGTTTTGAACATTTTTCCAGTAAACTACGAAACAAAACGCATGCACCAATAATGACAAAACTGCCCAATTCAGAACATCTTTCCAGTAAACAATGAAACAAAATGCATGCACCCATAATGACAAAACTGCCCAGTTCAGAACATTTTCATCATAAAAGTCTACTCAAACTTCTGCAGTCCACCATTATCAGTAAATATGCACAATTCTACAGTCTACCATTATCAGTAAATATGCACATTTCTACAGTCCACCATTATCAGTAAATATGCACAATCTCTGAAGAAGTAAAAAAGTCATCTAAATAATTCCACATTAAATAAATCTGTAAGTAATGAAGAGGTTGCTGCTAGCAAACATCTTTATATTTCATGGTTTCATCGAAAAATAGTGTCTGATGCCTCTGAGGAATAAATAGCCTATATTACATTAAAAATGATAAGCTAGTAATATTGCAATAGGAAATGGATGGCAAACTGATAACAGGCTCATTGTTAGTATCTTAACTTTTTCAGTACGGTAGCATTCACCCCTTCTGGGAGTAGAACCAACAACCTTCTGCATCAAAAGCAAGTACACAACCTGTTGTGCTATTAACAATACAAACTGACTTAGCATAAGCAGCACTAAACTTCTCTTCCCTGCAGCTCTCAGCTCCTTGTAAAATCTTCTCAATACTGAACTGCATCTCAACTTCGCAGCACAAGAAATCTAGAAAAAGGCAAATTTATTGTGGGGGGGGGTCAAAAGCCCAAAAACCAGGGACACGTTAAACATTGCTTGTATAATCTTGGAAAGTTGCTAGAATAAAATGCTGTGTTACCACCATACATTTTACTGCTAAGGTCCCTGTGCAAAAGAGTCAGAGCAACATACCACTATGCCAAATCAGCTGCTTCGTGAAAGAAAAATGCTGTGTTACCACCATACATTTTACTACCAATGTCCCTGTGCAAAACAGTCAGAGCAACATACCACTACGCCAAATCAGCTGCTTTGTGAAAGAGAGGAAGACTGAAACTTAAATGGCCATCATTTAGTGAATTCAGTTCTCACCATAGCTGTCGACCTCTTAGCACAAAACACCTGAACAAACCCAGTAATGAGGGAATACAGCCCTCAGACATATTCAATGAATTCAGTTCTTGCCATAGCTTTCAGCCTTAGCACAAAAAACCTGGACAAAGCCAATAATGGGGTAATACAGTCTCAAAAATAAGGACAAATTTCAAATATTCATCTTATAAACTTAGAAAATTGCTAGAATAAAATGTTGTGTTACTATGCATTTTCTGAAGAATATGAAGTCTGAAATTCAAATGCCTGTCAATTTTACTTCTGACGGAACAAAAACAATTTTCAGCAGAGGCCCAGGGAGAAATACTGCAGACACATGTCTTTGTAAAATGGCAAGACACCTGAGCAAATCCACACAAACACAGGGATCAGATGCAGACTCCACACAGAAGGCACCCCAGCCAAGAATCAAACCAGAAAAACCTATAGCTGTGAAGCAACAATGCTACCACTGCACCATCAACTATGTAAGGAATTAAACATTGAGAAACCTGAAGTCTGAAATTCAAATGCCTGTCAATTTTATTTAACATTTGTTAATCAGGACAGTCTGACTTGGAACAAAAAACAGTTTTCAGCAGAGGCCCAGGAAGAAATAATGCAGACATGTCTTTGTAACATGGGAGGACACAAATGCAAACCTACACAAACACAGGGAGAAGATGCAGACCCCACACAGAAGGCACCCAAGCCAAGAATCAAACGTGAGAACCTGCAGCTGTGAGGCAACAGTGCGACCACTGCACCATCAAAAATCAAGCATTGCCACATTTAGAAACCACAGATATTATGAGGAACAGATCAGATCAAATATAAGGCAAAATCTGCAATTTTTTTTACAAATGGTGGTGGGTAGAGAATTCAGGTCCTTAACACCTGCGTACAAGGTACAGGGTTCAAGCCTGAGGTATTCCCTACCACACCACCATGAATTTGTTCTAGCCACCAGTGTATAGCAACTGGGGCACACACACCTACCTCTTACCTGGAGCGATGTGGATCCCTTTGTGCCATTAAATCTATAGCTGTTAGTGCACTACAAACCTGCCCGCGCATTACGTCCATTGGACCACATCCACCATGCGAGATGTTCTTCCCCCGACAACACTCCAGCCTGCTGACATTGTAGTCCGATCCGTTTCCAGCGACAGTCTATGCAGTTACAACTGCATAGACTTCTGGGGTCTCTGCTCTTACATGTTTCCCAGTCTGGACTGCTGCTGAAATCTGCACATGCTCCAGACTGTCTCAGCAGCAGTCCGGACTAGTGCCATGCGTGAACATCCGTCAATTTTATTTTTTTTTTATCTTTTATTTTCTTTATTTTTACAGCTGGGGGGGGGGGCTGCAGTCCGGCAGTCCAATAGCACGGGCTGCCCCTGAGTGCTTGTCCATGCATATGCTTTTGTGGAACTTTGCATATGTTAATATTCTTTTCTGTTGTTTATGCTTTTTTGGAGCTTTTCTCCCTGGGCCTCTGCTGAAAATGGGTTCTTACTGGCCCAGTGGACTATCCGAGTAAACAAATGCCAATAAATAAATACATAACTCTAACCTAGTCTTGTGCTAATCTCTAGAAACCAGCCAGCCAGAGCTCTGTATAATCCAGTCCATGACCCCACAGTAGCCCACACAAATACATTTCTGGACAACATGAATATGTAACTTCCAAATGTCATTGTAGCCAATTTGGTACAATATAGGTATCCTGGGATAATGTAGTAATAGTTTCATGTTCACAAATGTGGTGGTGGTGCTGTGGTAGCGTTGTCACCTCACAGTAAGATGCTGTCCGGTTCAATTCTCAGCTAGACCGTCTTCTACGTGGAGACATGCGTGAATGGGCGTACCTTCGTTGAAGGTTGTGCATCAAGGCTGGCAACTCGGCACATAAAAATCAACTGCCAATCATTAGCAGACCGGAGTTCTGCTGTGGCGACCCCTAACTGGGAAAAGCCAAAAGACACAACAGTTTCATGTTCACAAATAATCATTTAATTATTAAAAAAAACAAACACAGAATGTTGGAGATGATGATACACAATTTCAATGGAGGCAAAAATCTCTTGATGGTCTGCCAAAAACACAGTGTTCCCCCATACATATAGATGAACATATGCAGAAAGCAGTCTTCCCAAACATCAAAGATGTCCTGAGCTTATCCTAAACAACTCTAATGAACTCCCCAAAAGCAACACCAAACACCACAGATACACCTACACCCAGTGGATCCCCAAAAGCATAGCCAATAAGTCAAGCCAACACATTACCCAGTACTCTTATCATGGGGGACACCATTGTACGATGCATTAACACCCCAATCACCAGACTGAACAAGAAGAAGTTAATTGTTTGTTGTTCATCTGTTGCCAGGCTCTGGCAAAATATTCACACACTGAAGTCACTACATCACATGCATCAGTATTACTCTATCATAGTCTATGAGGGCATTAACAACCTGAGACATACTTCCATATGAAAAGAGAAATTGTTGACCTATCTGAATATGTGTCTCAGACACATATGTGCCTTGCACTGAGCATCATTCTACCTTCACCAACGATGATCCAAGACCATGAACAAAAATAATTAACTTCAATAACTGGATTAGTTGCTGGTGTCTTTCCAGGGTGAGTTAACATTTGTCAGCATGAGAGGACATGGTTAACAGACCATGTTGCTTTGTAAAGGATGGTCTGAACTTGTCTCTCCTAGGCTTCCAGATATTGGCTAAAACTTTATCCTCCCCCGTAGAGCCTTTTTAGGCAATTCAAAATTGACAAACCTATGGACATAGCAAATAAAAAGCACAAAGGCCAGCAGACTGTGGTGTAGAAATGCTTAATTAAAGTATATATAAATAGAACAGTAACATATTGGCGAGACAGATATGTGTCTCAGAGGATTCCTATGCTCTGGAACAGGTTCCCTAAACAGGTAAAGCAAAGTCCATCCCTAACTTTATTTAAGCATAACCTTTACCAATGTATGTGAAATCTGAAATTCTGTCTGGGTCTGGACCCCGTGTCTCTGACTGAGACAGACAGTAATGCCTAAGCTAAAGTATCCCCACCATACCTCTCAACCTCTTAAAGCAAGAAATCTGGACAATGCCATAAATAATAGAGGAAAAAGGCCCAAAAAATAAGGACAAATTTTAAATATTGTTCTTCCAAACTTAGAAAGTTGATAGCATTGCAGATTTTGTGTTAGAATGAATTTTCTGGAGAGTATGAAGTCTGAAACTCAAATGGCTGTCTTTATTTTCTGACTTTAATCTTTAATGACTTGCCAATGATTTGCCAAAAAAACACAATTTTATAAAAAAAAATGGACCAAAAATATGAGGCAAAATTTGGACAGTCTGCAAAAAATTTGTACAGTTGACAGGTATGCTCCACACATAACCTCTAAAACTTATTTACCAACATACCCTCCTAATAAACGCCCATGATACATAGGGACAGAATTGGGATGGATTGCGCGGCTAATCTTATAAAGGCCCTGGTGGTCATTAGCTTAGTATATATCTATAAATCTATTAACACAAGAATAGAAGCCATCTTGAATTAAAATGGAGTCTAGGTCCATGTGAATTAGAATGTTATTGCTTCTCCTGACATAAGTATATTCTCATGCTTAGTTAGCTCAGCTATACAGAAATAGAATTAGTTATTCATTATGGTCAAGGCTATCTTAAGAGAGCATGATGAGGTGCTACTGGCAGGATCTTTCAGAAACATGTATTGCTCTTTCTGGACAGTTAGCTAAAACTGCATAATAATTGTTTCATTTATACTAAGTAATTTTACTATAAAAATATAAGCTCTCACTTAACTCAGGGAGGCACAGGCTTATTTTTTCATTAGTAACTAAATACTAGGCCAGCAGCCCTTGCAAGCTATTTTCCTTTCAAAGATGATAGTTAAACCTTACAGCTTCTGTTTGGGAGGTAAACACCTTAATCATTATGGCACTGTCCAGTAGCTGCTTTTGCTTTGTCTCCCATGCTTATGTTCTTCAATAAAGAGATTTCTTGCTTGGCTGAAGTTTAAGTTTTGTGTCTTTCTTTAACAACTCCAAATATCAGTAGAGCACACAAAAAGTAATAATGATTTTAAATGGTTCCATAAGACTTCTCAAAACCTCAGCAATGTAGGATAAAGTCTCTGTGTACTGCCTAAGACATTTCTAAATTTTTTTAATTTATTTATTCATTACATTTGTTAACCGAGTAATATCCATCTGGACCACGAGCCCATTTTCATTGGGCACCCGGGGAGAAAGGCTCCAAAAGAAATCATTAACAATGCTAACACTAATGATTATATACAAAGAAATACAAATAACAGAGTACACATATGTAAACAGTGCAGACATAAGATAGTAATAGTGAGAGTGAGAATGCTAACAGTGGTACCAAGTCAGTTGCTATTTACAAAGTACAGTTTTTGAGCTTAGTATAATTGAACCCATGTCCTACAGGGCAGTGGGAAGTATCTGTAAAATAAGCAGTGCAGAATAAAGATGAAATGAAGGAGTGGGGAGGGTAGAGAAAGAAGCAAAATGAGGAAAGATAGGAGGTGGGTAAGGATTAGTAAAGTACTGGAGCTGGGAAAAGCTTAGCCAGGAGTGTGGCAGGAGCAAAGCCAATGAATAGCAAGGTAGTACTTTAGCAGTAGTTTAAACTAACGTAAGTTAGGATTTGTGGAGATGGGCTGAGGAAGACTGTTCCAAAGTTTGGCTGTTTTGAAGAATAGAGGGAGTCTTCATGTTGGTTGTGGGGTGGGTAACCTTTTTGTCAGAGGATCCGAGGTACCTGGGATTGGTACTAGATTAGACTAGATTGGAAAGTGCACGGCAGTCGTTGGGATAGCGGAGAACATTGTGGGCCATGGTAAATTGATTAAGAGATAAAAGGTTAGGGAGTTCTAGCCAGTTGAGTTGGGAGAGAACTGTGCAATGATGGGACCTGTGAGGATGATTACAGGCAAATATGGCAATTTTGTTGTAGCAAGATTCTAAGTTGTTGAGGTTGGACTTAACGCAGGTTTGTGAAAATGAGAGAACCATAGAGTAGGGAGGATAGTAGGTGTGATCGAGCAGTGGCCAGCCTGGTGTTTAGAGTAAGATATGATTTGGCCCGTTACATGGTGCCCAGTTTGATATGGACTTTTTTGATATTTAGAGAAATATGTTTATCAAATTTTAGATTATTATCTATTGTGACATCCAGGAGTTTAGTCTGGTTAGTGGATTCTATCTTGGTTCCATTAGAGGAGAGGACTGAGAGAGGGGACTGGTATGGTTTCAATTTTTTGTTTTTGAAAATTATTAACTTATTTTTGTTAGAGTTAAGTATTAGTTGATGATCAGTGAGATATTTTTCTATATCCCAGAAATCAGTTTGCAATCTTAGTTGAGGCTCCTGGGGAGAGGGGGGCTGAACAGACAAGAGTAGCATTATTGGTGTACTGGAAAATGGAGGCTGGTTGAGTTGCAGAACTAAGGTTGCTTGCAAATATAATAAAGAAGAGAGGACCAAGTATGGAGCCTTGGGAAACACCGACTGAGATAGGGGTAGGGGGGATAGCCTGTTATTGATTGGGAAGATAGCTATGGAACCAAGTTAGGCAAAGGTGAACTGAGTCCATAGGATGAGAGTTTGTTGAGAAGTAGTTGGTGTGAAATGGTGTCAAAGGCTTTGGACATGTCAAGGAAAATGGAAGAGACTTGATGATCTTTGTTTATGAGATGACGAGTGGTGTTAGTGAAAGTTATTAGGGCAGTGCTAGTACTACGGGTCTAAAACCATGTTGATAACTGGTAAGAGGTTGTGAGTAAGGACGTGGTTAATGACTTGATTGTGGATGCATTTTTCTAAAATTTTTGCGAGGGGGGGTGATGTCTATGGGGTAGAAGTTGGTTATTTCTTTCTTTAAAGGGACCACCTTTATGTAGGGGACTTATGTGTTTTATATTCCAGAAAAGTGGGCAATTGAAGGGTGGCAATTTTTAGAAATTCATTAGGAATTTGGTCAGCTGCACGACAACAAGGTTTAAGCATGGATAGGAGAGGTTTTAAGTAGCTAGTTTGAATGGGTGTAAAAGTGAAAGGATTGGGATTATCTGGAGTAGGGGAGGGAACAGTAAGTGGCTGATTTGGCTCACTGCCTAGTTGAGAGATTATTGTATTTATAAAGTGAGAGTTGATTTCTGTAACAACAGGGTCAGAGCTGTTTGAGGTGACTGGTGCTGGGAAAGGGGTGTGACCTGGGCTGAGGAGATAGTTAATGCTTTGCCAGAATTTTTTGGTATTGTTTAGATGCTTCTGCTGACAGGTTTGGAAGTAAGTTTGTTTGCCTTTTTTGATTTGTTTCTTAGCTAGATTTCATAGTTGCTGATAAGCTACTAGGTCTACTTTATCTTTGGTGGTTAGGTAGGCTGACCAGGACTTATCTCTGTATTTAAGTAGAAGTTTGCTGTCACTGATTAGCCAGGGAAGGTATTTTGCTTTAGCATGTACTTTCCTAGTTGGGGCAAGGTTGTTAAGTGTTGTAAGGAAGGTATAGTTGAAGTACTGAACAGCTTGGTCTAACTGGAGGTTTTTTAGGGGTGTCCAGTCACAGCATTGGAGTAAAAGGTTGAATATGGTGGAGGGTAGATTTTGTTACAGATATATTTGTAGAGGATGTTACTTTGAGTGTGGAGACATTTTCTCTATAGAAAAGTTGGATAATGGTCAATGAGGGAGTCGGGAAGGCAGCCAGCAAAGTAGTTTAGGTTTGATTTGTTAGTTAATAGCCATTCTATTGATGATTGCTTTTTAGAATGTTTATCTGTTTGAGTTGGACAGGTTATAGTTTGGGTGAAGTTCATAGGTTCATAGGTTCATAGGGGTTTATGAAGCTGGACGGATTATTTGAAAAGCAGGAGTGCCAATCAAGGTTAACATCACCAAGAATAATTGTTTCCTGGCTGGAGTTGGTAGAAGCCTAGGAAAGTAGACTTTTAATGGTGGGAAGGTTATTTCCTGGTGGTAGACAGGTGGCTATGATAATTATTGATTTGTTTGGGTTGATTTCAAGGTGGGTGGCTAGTATTTTAGAATTGGTTGGGTCAGGAGGAGCAGTGTAGTTGTACTACTTTGAGGGAGTCTTTGTACATAACAGTGACACCACCACCTTTTTTGTTTAATCTGTCAAGCCTAATGATGTTATAGCCAGAGGTGATGATTTCTGAATCTTTGATGTGGAGCTTCAACCAGGTTTCAGTCATCATGGCTATATCTGGTGAGTAGGTGGCTAAGGTAGCATGGAATTCCCTTACTTTACTTATACTACAGAAATTGAAATTGGTTAAGAACAGGTCAGTGTTAGAGGTTTTTTTGGGATGGGGAGTAGGGTTGGGGATGGGTAGCTGAATGATTAAAATTTGTAGTTGTGGGGATGATGGGGAAGATTGTGGGTTGGGTGGGAAATTATTGTTGGAACTGGGGTTGGGATGGCTGTAAGCTTGGAGCTTAATTTGTGTTACAGATTGTAGAAGAAGTAGTCTAGGTTTGTTAATCAGTTTGTGATATCTAAAAATTGGTGACCTAGAATGATGAGTGTGAAGGTGTTTGCAAGGTAGGAGAAGGGTGGTTGAGTTTTTATAAAGTTGTGGGCTGATATCAGTGTGAGTCTTGGATTGTGTGTGATGTGTAGTATGTGGAAGTTTAGGTGAGTGACATTATTTGATTTGGTGTGTGTGGAGGGAGGTGGAGCTGTAGGTGAGGTAAAGAAGAAAGAGTAATAGAGTATTACTTATTAAGGAGTAGTAGAGGTGCATACTGGGAAGATAGGTGGAGAGGTAGAGTAAGGAGAATGAGAGGGGAGGGATGTGTGATTACATAGTGGGTAGTGATTGTGATGTATAGTGGACAAGGTGGGGTTTAGGAGTTAGGTGGGGATTTGGATGAAAAAATGGGTATGGATTGGCTGAAGGAGGTAATTAGGTGTGGCTTGGATAAGTATAAAGAAAGGATAGTGGGGGTTGGTGTGAATTGGGGGCAGGGTAGGGGAGCAGAGTGATTTTTAAATCAACTATGCTGTAACTCTTTAATTCTCCATGAGTGAACAATACATACTATTTATATAGCCTTACTGTGTTTTCCCAAATGAATGTCATGTGATATTTGCATGTGAAATCATTTTTGACCTTCCTCACTGAAGCAAGGCTTAACTCAGCTACATGGCTGCAGTGCAAGTAAGCTTTGGCAGAACTCAAAAGTAAAATACTTTTTCAGCTCAATATTTTATTTATTTATATCACGTAATTATCCAAGTCAATGTGAAAATCACCAATAATTTTTTAGATGATTTAAACCTAAATGTTACAATTTAAATAGGAAAAACTATTTAAGAGCGTGAATATTCCCCTCTGCCTCTGGTTTTCCCTTCATATAGTATATACTCTGCATATCGAACATTTGCTATACATATAATGCATTTTTTTTCAGTTATATACCTTACCTTGCACTATTACATGTTGTTTTTTTTTAAGTTATACTTGTTCTTTTATTTATAGTTGTATGTCTAGTTATAGTGCTGACAACTTGCTTGAAAAAGCTGCTTCACCATTCATCACTACTCATCACTGCATAATCATTCATTCAACTGAAAATGCCAGCTTTGTTGTCTTCTGTCTAGCATACTTTCCTGTCCCTGACTGAGTGTGAAAATGGTTCATTGGGATCAGAGTCATAAATGCATACATAAATAAACAATAGAAAAGCATATAGAAACCAGGGTGAAGAAGAGGAACAAATATATATTACATAATATACTTGATGAAGAGAAGAAGGCCCTGTCATCAGAATTAACAAAAAGAAGTGAAAGGGAGGGAAGGCAGAGGGAAAGGAAACATTGAGGAAGTATTTAGATATACGATGAACTTAGGTTTCATAGTTTCATAGTTTCATAGTAGTGTACTAGGCTATCTGCCCTGGGGCATTTACAAGCCTAGCCAACAATGATGTGGCTTACGCCACCCCGTATTATATAGTTGCGCCTCTCTAGTAGTGACACATGTGGGACCCCATTATTTAGTAAACTATACCTCTGTCTAGTAGTGACACTGAGGTGACTCCCGGGGTAAACTTACGATCTCCCATCCATGCATCGAGATTTTTCTTGAACAGTGCCAATGAAGGGCTCTGTCTCACATGAACTGGGATTTTGTTCCAGAGTACGGGTAACCTCTGTGTTATGAATCTATCCCTCCAGCATGTTTTATTCATATTTGTGCAGAGGTTGAAATCTTTGCTCGCGTGGTTCTGGTGGATCTGGATTTTTGAGATGGAGCATGTCCATCAGTTCTTGGTTGGACATGGCCCTATATGTTAGGCACAAATCACCTCTGAGCAGGCGGTATGCTACTGAGTAGAGCTGGAGTTTCTTTAATCTAGCTGTATAAGGCACATGTTTGAGACCCATGATCCTCTTGGTGAGGTACTTCTGGGGTCTTTCCAGTTGTTGCATGTGCCGGGTGAGATACATCCCAAATGGAGCATTATATTCAATCATGGGCCTGACAAGGAGGAATATAGAGGTACAATGACCTCCTTTGATCTGGATGAGAATCCTTCATGATGAGATGGGCAAGGTAGAATGTCTTTCTGACCACTTTGGCAACATGGTTGTCAAAGGAGAGGTCACTATCGACTTGAGTCCCCAGGTCTCTGATTACTTCTTCCATACTCAGTGGGTTATTGTCTATGTGATAATTTGTGGGTACTTTGTTTTTCCCAAAGGGATGACTATACATTTTTGGCGTTAAGTTTGAGGCCATGATTCCGGCACCAGTTGTCCGTTTCAGTGAGACCTTTCTGTAGGATGTGTGTGTCAGCAGGTGAATCAACTATGGCACCCAGTTTGCAGTCATCTGCAAACTTTGTCAGCCATAATCCTCCCATATTTGCTTTCACATCCGAGAAGTAAATGCTGAATAAGAGTGGTCCCAAGACTGAGCCCTGTGGGACACCACTCGTGACTGGTTTTGAGTCCGACTTGGCTCCAGTAATTTTGACCTTATGGGTTCTGTTTTTTAGCCAGTTTGCTACCCATCTTGTGACATATGGATTTACATTTAGGCTGCTGAGCTTGTCTATGATGCCAGAGTGTGGTATCGTGTCAAAGGCTTTAGCCAAGTCCAAGTAGGCAGTGTGGACAGCCTTGCCCTCGTCGATGGCACTAGTGACTGTCTCGAAGAAGTCAACCAGGTTTAAGAGGCAGGATCTGCCTTTTACAAAACCGAACTGGGTGGGATCAAGGGTCTGCAGATCTCCAATATCGCCATTTATGAGTTCCATGATGATTCTTTCCATAGCCTTGCAGACCAGGCTGGTCAGACTTATGGGGCGGTAGTTACCAGGGTCAGTAGAATTTCCCCTTTGTGGAGTGGGACCACTGTTGCTGTGCGCCAGTGTTCAGGTACATATCCTGTAGTGAGGCTAAGATTGAATAGCGTTTTTAGGTGCGGGTTTAGTTCATCTTGAAGTTCACATAACACGCAACCGGGGATACCATCGGGTCCCATAGATGCTGTGTTTTTTGCTTTGTTGAGTGCTGATTTCACCTGTATGTCTGAGATGACAGGTAGGTTACATTCAGCAGGGATAATTACTTTATCTTTAGGGGGTGAGGGAGGGGAGAAATTTGCACTGAACCTATCTGCCAGAATATTGGCAATGTCGGTAGGGTCAGTGAATTTTTTGTCATTGTGTACCAACTCAGAGCATATCTGAGAATTTCCTCCCAAGGTTCTGACATAATTGAAGAAGGCCTTGTGATTGTCTTTGGTATCCTTGGCAATCTTTCTCTCAAAGTTGGCTTTAGATGTTTTTATGAGAGAACGTAGTTTTACTTGTGCTGATCAGGGAAGCCTTTCCCTTGTGGGATTTGGCTTTTTCCTGCAGTAGCTTCCTTCTTTGTTGTACAGTTTGTTTATAGCGGGTCCACCAAACCGGGCGTTTTCCCTTGGTGGAGAGGGTCTTGGTTTTAGTTGGGATTGCTTGATCCATGCATTCTTGGAGATGTCCGTAGAAGGCTGTTGTGTAGGATTCAGCATTTTGGGATGTGGTTTCCATTAACCCAGTAGGCTTAAAGGATATCATTTCTGACTTAAGGAGTGTAAAGTCAGCTTTTGAAAAATTTTTCACTGTAGTCTTTTGTTCTGGGGGTGGGGTGGGATATGTACATCCAACATGATCAGTTTATGGTCAGATCTTACTAGTGAGGGGTTTATATCTGGTGCGGAGCATTTGGACCTCATGTTTATGATAATCAGGTCAAGTATATTATCTCTCCTCGTAGGAGAAGTGACCAGTTGCTCCATAGCATTTGAGTTAATGAATTCCAGGAATCTTTGGGCTAGGGTGTTAGGGCTAGAATAGTGGGCCCAGTCTATGTTGGGGTAGTTGAAGTCACCCAATATGATGGTGTTTGGTGTGACATTCATATCCTCCAGTGTTTTCAGGAATGCTTGATGGGATTCCTGGGATTGGGAGGGTGTTCTATAACATGCGACCAGTTGTATGGCAGTTTTGCCTATGGTGAGTAAAACTTGTATGGTTTCTGATGCTTCATGGGTAGCCACCAATCGAGAGGTGTAGGTGTCCTTTATGAAAATGGACACTCCCCCTCCCTTTGTGGTTTGGCCTGGAACTTGAGGCCGAAAAGCATGATATGAGGTATAGCCTGGTAGCGCTGGAGTGCTCTCAGGAGCCTTGAACCAGGTTTCAGTTACTGCACAGACATCGATGTTCTCCATACTGAGAAGTGCTTCGAGTGCCTGCATCTTGAGATTTAGACTTCTGGCGTTGAGCAGCATTACCCTTAATTGTTTTCCATTTTTGTTTATTACGGAGGTTGATTTGTCTTTTGAGCATTGCCTAAAAAAGGCACTATGGGGGTGGCAAGAGCCTTGGCCAGTATCCGGAAGCCCAGTGGTGACAAGTGCAAGCCATCCCTTGCGAAGCAACGTGGCTTGTCCAGCATGTCATCCCAGGCTGACAGACATTGGATCCCCCTAGAATGACACCAGTGATTAAGCCAATTGTTAAAACTGATCATTTTGTCTTTGTACTGAGGTATCATTCTTGGTGAAGGCAGGATGCTGCTCAGGGTCAGGGTCATACCAGTCTGGGCTACATAATCGGAGAGCTCCTCAATGTCTCTTTTCATGTAGTCCAGGGAGGTACATCTCAGGTCATTCACACCAGCATGGACAATGACTGCATCATACTTGTACTTGCTTTGGAGTGACCTGAGTGCGTGTGTAATGTGGCAGATCCTAGCTCCCGATAGGCAGCTCACCGTTACCCTCTCCTTATTCAGCCTGGTAAGTGGAACGTCGGTGTGTCTGACTATAGAGTCACCTATTACTAATGTCTCTGGCATAGTGTTTTGCCTTAGGGGCTGTGATTGTGTGACACACCTGTTGTTTGAGGTATGTGTTGTAGGTGTTACGTTTTGTGGGGGTGTATTTCTGGGTGTCTGCTTTGGAGGCCTCTGTTGTTTTGGTAAGTTTTTTATAAGAGCCTCCGAGTATGTCTTTGTGTTCTTATGTGTTTGGTTTGTAGTGGTGGTGGTTTTATGCGTGACCGGTTTTGCTTCGGGTGTGGGTACCTTCTCCTCCTGTCTGGTCTTGCCAGTCCTGAGTTGAGAGAGTTCAGCCTCCAGTCTGGCTATATAGTTGCATCTCTCACAAGTATTTGTGTTAGTAGGAAGGAGGAGAGGGTTTTCTGTATTGTAACTGCTTAGCGATATGCCTTAAACTATAAATAAATAAATAACACATTCTTACTTAATATCAAGGCATTCATAGGAATTGCCTAAATTTCTTTTTCAGACTTAGTCAAACCATAACATTACTTATTTATCCTTTCTTAACTGGGTTAGTCCAACATGGCTAGTAGCCTTTATTTAGGGGTGACCAAAGGTGGCATTTATTCTACTTCAGGAACTTTGCCCAGGTGACTGGGTAATTTCCCCTACTCTTTGTATACAGGGATTAGTTTCATCATTACACTTCTGGCTACCATTTCAAGCATGTAGGTGGTTCAGAGAATCTGGAAGGTAGATGCATGTGACAAGCAAGAGAGAAAAGGTGAGCAAGTAGCAATAAAAAAAGGATTTGGAGAAGGTAGTGGAACTGGAAAGTTACCAGTTATCATAAAAAAATGTGGTTGGATGTTCAGATGAGCAAGCAAGAGAGGAAGAGGAGGGTGAATGAAGGAAGATAGTGAAGTGAAGGCAGTCACCCTTTTACAGGACTCAGAAGATATGATCCAGAAGGGTCTGCTCGATGGGTCTAAATCAGAGTGCATAATTACAACCCTCCCATCTAGAGGGTTGCGAGATGTCTACTTTAAAGAAATGTTGAGCCAGAATGAGCCAGAAAATGAAGTGGGGTGAAATTATGGATAAAATACAAGAAGATGAAATGAGAGAGATCATAGGCAAGAAAAAAACTGTATATATGAATGGTAAAGGAAGTAGAGAAGCAAGTTGAAGGAGAAAGAGAGATGATAAAAAAATTGTAGTGAGGCTTAGCAGTAAAGTAGAGAAAGAACTTGAGAGGTACAAGGTATGGGGTACAGTGATTGCAGTTTTGGGAACTTCAACTAAAGAAGTAATAGCCTTTATACATCTTAATAGAGAGAACTATTATGATAGCTTGTTCGAGACTGGACAGTATATGGAAAGTTTTTTTAGAGAAATTCAAAAAAAAGACTGTAATCCTTGGAACTCTTATGCAATAGAGACATTTAATAGAGAAACAAACAAAAAAAGGATTGTTGTACAATTTCAAACTGAAGTTGATAAAGAATTCAAGGACTGTTTAAAGGCTGTATTTAAAATGTATGGATACTACAAAAGTATATGATGGTAGAGGTTCAGACTGGGGATAGGATTTTGTGGTGATTTTGAAAATGGAAAATGATAAAATTGTACATATTCCAAGTGTATTGAATGTAGACGGTAACAGATGCTTTGTTATATATAGGGGAGTTGTTTTTTATTTATTTTGGGGGAAAATAATCATTTAATAACTAATTTAGTAAGTAATTGTGAAAAAAGAAAGTATTTAATCTGTGCAAAGATGAGCCATGAAGCTAAAAACTGTAATTTAATGTCTAAAACATGTGAGAAAACAGGACATGCTTCTGTAGATTGTGACAAGCATATGGAAGTGAAAGAACAAAAATAAATACAAGAATGCACATATAATATAGAAAAAGTGTAGAACATGAACAGGATAGCATACAAGAGGATAATAAAAAATAGTATATGAAGAAAACAAAAATAATGAAATTGAAGAATTGGTACAGGGAACAAGTGGAGATGAGGATGTAAATTGGAAGTGGTAAGAGAAGGAATAAAGGAAAGGTTTTTTTTTTTGGATTATCAGCTACATGGCTAGAAGTGAAGGAAAAAGGATATATAAGCTTAGGTAAAGGTATTAAAAGATTTAATGAAAAAAGACTTGCTCAATTATGGAAAGATCATGTAGAAATTAAAAATTTCTATGAAAACTGGACATATTGTAGTATAAGTTTTAAAGAAAACATTTTTTAGTATGTCAGGCTGTGAGGTGAAGAAATGAAAAACAGAAATATAGTCAATTAAGTCAGGAAATATTTAGAGATGTGTTAAAAAATAAAATGATCTTTTATGAAAAGAAGAAAAACATAGGAAATGAATCAAGAGAAGATTTAAAAATATTATATAAAGAAAGGTATTTCTTTCAAGGGAAAAAAGAAGTGTCTCTGTATTTGAGCAAGATAGTGATAGAAAATGTAATCGTAATAAGGGAGTTGAAAAATAATGAATGAGAAAGTGTCAATACACAGGAAAAGTATTTGAAGTAATAAAGGTGTATAGAAAACACTTCAAAGCGAGGGAGACAAAAGAGAGGCAGATATGGAAATTTAAAAAATTGATTAAGGACGATAATGAGATGATGGAGAAAAATATAAATGTGAAAGAGCTTAATCAAGTTTTAAAAGAAGTAAATACGGACAAAGCCACATGGATGGATGGAGTTGAGGATTATATGTATTATAATATGTACAAATGGCAAAAGGTATATTTTATGGAAGTATTGACTGAATGGTTAGGAGAAGGGGTAGTTAAAAAACAGATGTGTACTGGAGTTATGAAATTTATTTGGAAAAAAGAGAAAAGAGGATAAAAATGGAGACCAATGGTACTGAACATTGTAGATTATAAAATATTTATGAAAATAATAGGAAAAAGATTAAGAAATGGTGTAGATAGGGTGCGCGAGTGTACAATTTTTGGAAAATAAGGGAAAGGAAGTCAAGATTTATTTTGGATACTAAGTGAAATGATAGATGATATTTTAAATAAAAAGGCAGAAGCTAAAGTTATGGTAGGAGATGTGAGAAAAGCATTCAACAGAATGCAATATGATGGGTTATGGAATATGTCAAGAGATTACAATAAAAGTGATAAAATAATAAAAGTAATAATGTCAGTGTATGAGAATAATAATGTAAGAGTAATATTAAATGGATAGTTAAGTGAAGAAATAAAAATAGAATATGGAATAAGGCAGGGATCTCTGGCAAACAGCATTTTATTTGCATTAGTTATGAATGTGATTGTTAATAAAATAAATAGAGAATTAAAAATGGCAAGGTATAAGATGGTAGAAGGAGTATATTTTCCAATAAGTCTTACTTACATAGATGATATAGTTCTAGTCATTAAGAATAAGAAATGGATGGAACAGAGACTTAGAAAATTAAATAGGTATTTAAACATGCTTGGTTTATGTACTAATAAAGATGAAAACAAAGGAATTGGGTTTTGGGGGAATCTAGAAGGTATTTAATTTAATGATGAGTATACAGATATTTTAGGGAATAATATTTGGAACAAATATGAAGAGAGAAAAACAATGGGAAAAATTATACAAAAATTGAGATAAATAAATATGTATATTTCAGAAATGATATAAATTGTCATATAAGAAAAAATATATCTAATAAACTCCATTCATTTGGATAAAATGATAAAATGGCCTATTTAGCAAGTATATATGGGTCTATATTAGAACGTCGAAATTTCATTATTTCGAACGTTCTAACATTGACCCCTATTCAACGAATGCTAAAAATAGCGAAACGACAGATAACTAAATTTATTCCTAGGGAAAGAATTTGGTTGTCCGTTTCTATCGTTTCGCTATTTTCAGAGCTGTGGTGGAAAGTTACTGGTTGGGTTCAGGTAAGTGTGCGATTGGGCATGGGTTAGGTAAGTTAGGGTTAGGGTGCGGGTGAGGTGTGTGTGTGATAGTGACGGATCTTAGGGTTAGGGTTTGGGTTAAGGTAAGGATAGTCAATGGTGTTTGTACAGTTTAGTGTAGGGTTAGCTGCAAGATTTTGGGTGTATGTGTATGGATTGCTGTTTGTTTGGTGTGCTTGTGTTGTGTGTATGTGTTTTGGAACAACACATTTTTTCCCTAGGAAAAAATTAGCTGTTCTGAATGTTCAATATTGTCAGCGTTCGCTGAATAGGGGTCGATGTTAGAACATTCTAAATAATGAAATTTCGATGTTCTAATATAGACCCAGTATATATATATATATATATATATATATATATATATATATATATACTATCTAGATAAGAAAAAGAGTTATTGTCAATTGTATTTTCATTTATATGGGGATAAAGACTATGTCCTATTAGAAGATGAATTTTGTATACTACAGAAGAGGAAGGAGGATTAGAATTAATTTACCCTATTGCATATGTAACTTCTTTGAATTTTTATAAAGCATTGGCAGGATTAAAAGAAGAAAACAGAAATTTAGTTGATGTTATGATAGAAAATTAAATATAAAGATGTCTGGGAGAGAATAACATTTGGGAAAAAGATGGAAGAATAATGTAAATAAAGATATAAAAAATATCAGAAGAGATTTCTGTTATGGAAACTGAATGTAGAAAATGTAGGAAAAAAAACAGGAACGAACATTATTATATTTACCCTTGGAAGCATTTAGAAAGTGAAAAAAGAAATGCACTTAAAGCTAAGACTCCTATAGTGTAAAAATTACTTATGAATGTGGAGGGTAAGTATAAGAAAATTACCTGTTAAAGCAAATAAGCCCTACAAATGGATTTGAGAGAGGGTATTTAATTATCGTGGGGAAGTTAAAATGACAGAACATTTTTTAAATGTATGAGAGTCAGAGAATTGTGGGAGAAATTGCAATAAAATATGATATTGAATGATTTTGAAAATGAAGATATAAATATGAATATTATAGAAAATGGTACTATAGTAACAGGAAACAGGAGGCCTACCTGTACTTAGTGGGAGTACGTGAACTGTTCTGGAAATAGTTTGGCATAGGGTGTATAGCTAAAAGCTCAGGGACAAGGGTTTATTGGTCAATTCCAGTGTTTCTATTTTACTTTCGTTTTTGTTTTACTTAAACCCACGTTTGCTTGGGTTTGCACTTGTTTGCACATCATACACAGCCACTGCACTGTTTTAACCCTTTGTGAGGTATCTCAGCTGCATTTTATCCCTTACCAGCACTCCTGTGCAAGTGAGGCCTTCCCTTGCAGCTACTGTATTGATTTTATCCAGCCCTATTCACACTTATAGGTACTCATGTCAGATTGTACCCACTCTTCTATCCATGACCTCTCTTCCACATATTCTGACAACCATGGACGGACAATATCTTATGTTTTCTCCTGCTAGTCTGGTTGATATGGGTACAGTGTAGCAATTGCCTCATGTACATGGACAACCCTCTACTGCTACCACCTAGGAACACAATATGTGAGAGATGCACTTACATGAAGAACCTGGAATCCTTGCCGTCTTAATCACAAGCCATTACATCTGGCACTGAGAAGGTTGTCTGCTGAAACACCATAAACAACAACATCTCTAACACTACCCACACCTGTGCAACACACTCCCACATATGTGGAGGTTCTCAACAAAAACATACCTAAACAAAGGAGACCTCTGAGGCAAAAGCACACACATGCACATCGCAACCCATAGCACCAAACACCACACATTATACACACTCCTGTGTCTCACAGCCTCTAAGGCCGAGCCACAAACCCAACAGACTAGTCATAGGAGACTCTATTGTAAGACACACTTGTGCCCCTCACCATGCTAGACAAGGAAAAAGTCATGGTAAGTTGCTTATCAAGTGTTAGATTCCACCATATCATGCACGGACTCAGGTCACTCAACAACAGGTTGCCATAGTCCATGTTGGAGTGAATGACTTCAGATGTACTTCTCTAGACTATATGAAGAGAGACATGATTGAGCTTGCTGAATATGTGTTCCAGGAAGGTATGTCCCTAACCTTAAGCAGCAACTTGTCATCACCTAGAATGATGCCTCAATGCAAACAGAAAATGACTGACTTAAACAATTGGTTTAGTTTCTAGTGTCCTTCCAAGGGGATCCAGTACCTAACAGCCTAGGAGAACATGACTGACAGACCATGATGCATTGCCAGATATGGCTTTCATCTGTCTTCCCTGGGCTTCAGGCATCTGGCAAAGGCTCTTGCTCCCTCATAGTGCTTTTTTAGGCAAAGTCATGAGGACAAAATTACCAATGTAAAAAATTCTTCTAAACGAAAGTTAAAGGTCATGTTGCTAAATGCTAGGAGCCTTAACATGAAACTGGAATTATTGCAAGCATTCTTTGCCCTGGAGGTTGATGACATTTGTGCAGTCACTGAAACCCATTCAAAGCTGCAAAGCTCACCCCAGCCATACCAGGTTACTCATCCTACCATACTTTCAGACCCCAAATATAGGGCTACAAAGCCAAAGGAAGTGGAGTTTCAATATTTATCAAAGACATGCACACCTTAAGGCTAGTCAAACAGTATGATGCACAGGAGACACTCCAAGTACAGTTAACTGTTGACAAAACACCTATTCAAATCATAGCTAGTTACAGATCCCCAACCATGACTCAGAACGCTCACTCCACCTATCTGGACTTACTTTAACCCATCAAGATTCAACCCTCTACCCTGATCCTGTGTGACTTTAACTACCCAGCCATAGAGAGGAAGACATATTCGAGCCCAAACATGAAAGCCCAGAGATTCCTCTACTTCATCAATGCAATGCATTGGATCAGCTGGTCGACACCTCCGCGAGAGGTAAAAATATCCTGGACCTGGTACTAACCACCATGAGTAGCCACTGTAGCACCCCTACAGTGTCATCCTCCTTGGTAAGATCCGACCATAAAACGATCACTTTCAAAGTCAACATCTCCTCTGACCCCCCCCCCTCCCTTGCCAGAGTCAAACAAAAATCTTTACCAAAGATAACAACAACCTCATGAGACCAGGTATAAGCAGCTACATAGCCACTGTCCCTTCAGTTGAAACTAGCACTAATGTCCAAGCCTACACCAAAAAACTGTATGAGCACCTACATAGCTGCGTGGACTAAGCAATACCTGCCAGAACCAAATCATCTTCCTCAAGAAAGAGTAAGCCTGTCTGGTGGACAGCAGCAATAAACAAACTCGATAATAAAAGAAAAAAAATTGCTGTCCAGGACCAAGAACGAACAGGTGCTAAGTTGGAAGCAATTTTTCCTTTGTCTGAACAAGCAAATAAGATCACTGGTGAAATCCTCTAAGGATAACTTCGAGTCCAAATTGGCCACATTCACTAAGGACAATCACAAGGCCTTCTTCACATATGTCTACAATCTCAAAGGTAACAACCAAATCTGCTCTGAACTGGTTGTCAAGAACATCACATACACAAATATTGTAGATATAGCCAACCTGCTGGCAGACAGGTTCAATGAAACTTCACCCCCTGCCCCCCATTTAGTAAACCAGGACATCCTCAGCATCTCCCCCCATCACCAAGGAGAAAGTAATTAATGCCCTCTCAAATACAAAACATACAGCCTTCATGGGACCCAGCAACATCCCTGGCTGTGTCCTACATGACCTTTGGCAAGAGCTCTTAGCACTATTAGGTACTTTATTCAACCAAAGCCTGAACACCGGCTTTGTCCCAGCTGAATGGAGGACAGCCACTGTCATTTCTCTACACAAAGGTGTAGCATCCACCGACCCAGGCATGTATAGGCCCATCACCCTAACTAGCCTGATCTGCAAGGCCATGGAACACATTTCCATGGACCTTATAAACAAGGACATTGGCAACCTCCAAACGCTTGAGCCCACACAGTTTAGTTTTGTCAAAAGGAGATCATTACTGTTAAACTTGGTTGATTTCTTTGAAACAGTTACCAAAGCCATGGACAAGGGAAAGATGGTGCACTCCACCTACCTTAACCTAGCCAAAGTCTTTGACACTATTCCCCACTCAGACATAACAGATAAATTCTCCCAGCTAGGCATCAACTTGTAAGTTCCCATCAGTCTTGGGGCCTCTACAGTTTGAGATATACTTTTCAGAGGTGCAAGCCAAAACCAGTGGTCTATGACTGACCATGTTTGCAGATGACTCCAAGCTGGGTGCTGTCTTAAATTCTCCTAGTGATGTGAACATCCTCCAAGTGGGCCTTACCAAATCTAATGACTGGTTCCAGAAGCATGGCTTCAAACTGAATGCCAAAAAATGCATCATTATCCCTTTTGGGGAAAATAGTGCCCCCAATAATTATCACATTAATAACAATGTAATAAGCACACAATCAGTTGTGAGAGACTTGGCCACCTAAGTTGATAGCAACCTGTCTTTTGACCACCAAGTTGCCTTTATTGTATGGAAGGCTTTCTATATGGCCCACCTCATAAGTAAAGGTATTTCATCCAGGAACAAGGAGGTCATAACATCCCTGTACTTCTCCCTTATCAGACCCATTATCAAGTACAATGCCCTTTTTGGCATGCACCTTGCCAAGCACATGCAGCAGCTGGAGACACCACAGAGGTTCCTGACCAGGAATATCCAGGATCTCAAACATCTATCCTATACAGACAGGCTAAAAGCCCCGTCCCTCTACTCAGTCCCATACAGACTGCTCAGAGGTGACCTATGTCTGGCATGCAAGGTCATCTTAGACCCAGCCTTGATGGAGTTGCTGCATATCCGTAAGTCAAACTCCACTTATTTAACCTGCATGCAAGGCCTCAGCCTGGTCTATGGCATTAATAGAACTTGTGGTCAAGATAGATTTGTGTCCCAAGGACTCACCTGTCTGTGGAATAGACTCCCTCTCCATGTCAAGCAGAGTAACTCACTAGCCTCATTAAGAGGAACCTGGATGACTGGATGGGAAACAAAAAATACACCCCTGGAATCCAACATTTCCCTGTTGGACAGGGAAAACAGTTGCTGACTTTGTGGGAACATGGACAAAATTCTTGGTTAGGCTTATAAGGACCTCCAGGCCAATAGCCTAGTATCATCCTGTGAACCTATGAAACAAAAAAGGTGAAAGAAATTGATAAAAAATTGTTTCATATTTTATAGACAATACAGAATAAGAGACTGAATGGAATGAAATTTAATGGAAAATGGGAATTATCTGAAATTTTGAAAAAGATACATTTTTGGTTGTGGAAAAAAAGGTTGCGGGGAATAAATAAAGTATATGAAATTGTATTATGTTGAAAATGTAAAATGCATATAATTGTAAATAATGTATATGATGTATATAATGTAAATAGTGTATATACATTGTTATAATTAATAAAGAAATCCTACTCTTTGGAGCTGCTAGATGTTGCTGGAGGGCTCCAACAGCATGGTGAAGGAGAAAAAATCTATGGCGAGTCTGGAGGTACAAAAAAGAATTTGGAAAAAAAATGTTTGAAATGTAACATCAGAACTGGAATAAAAATTCCTTTGTGGTCAGTAATACAAATAATCATCATTTAGCCTTTTCATTGGTAAATAAAGTAAATGATTCAATTTGAATGGAAGACAATGGAAGTGGTATCAGAAGGCCTGCAGATGATGTTCTGTTGAAAATTATTGTGCAGGATGATCCAGGGGGCAGTTCTGCTTTTTCCTGGGGTGAGATTACAGATAACATTTTTGAAATACTTTTGAAATTGTGGAGAAGGAACCTCATGATGTGTCAAAAAAGAATGCAAGAGTTAAAACTTAAGCAGTAGTGAGAGCAGGTAAAAAAGACAGTGTCAAAAGAAAGTGCAAGTAGAACTTTTTTTTTAAAAGAAGAGAAAGCCAATTGTGAAAATAAGAACAGAAAAGGACATTGTTATAGACAGATATCATGCATGGGGCAAGTTGGTAACTGTTCTGTGATTAAAAGATCACAATTTTCTTTTTTTGAGATGCATATAGGGACAGAGATGTTTTGTGACAACACTTAAAACTGAGGAACTGATGAAATTTCTGGAACTGTGTAACAAAAGGACAATCAATGGAACAATTATTTCATAGGTTCATATATAGTTACTAGGCTAACTGCCCTAAAACCCTTACAAGCCTAGCCATATTTATTCCAAATTTCCCCAATTGTCTGTGGTTAAATGAATGGATTTTTCAGAGTTAAGGATCTATGGTTGTTAGTAATAACTTTCTGTCCAGGAGGGACATGGGCACCAGCCCAGGAGTGAATTTGCAGTTATGCATCCATTCATCTAGGTTGCATTTGAAGAGGGTCAGGGAGGGGCTCTGTTTCACTGGAACTGGAAGCTTGCTCCAGAGAAGTGGCAGTTTCTAGGTGATGTATCTATCTCAACAGCATTACCTGTTAAGAATAAGTTAAGATCCCTGGAGCAAGTGTCCCTTGTGCAGTTTGATTTAGGAACTTGTAACATTTCCATCAGGGTCGTATCAGAGACTGCCCTGTAAGTCAGGTACAGGTCACACCACAGCAACATGTAGGAGGCAGAACTTAGTGATAGGGCTTTCGGGCTTTCTGCGTAAGACTTCTTTTGTGTACCCCGTAATTTCTTGGTGAGAAACCTCTGTGGTCTCTCCAATTGTTGCAGGTGTCTGGTGAGGTACATGTAAAAGGGAGCATTGTACTCAATTATTATTCTGATGAGGGACATTTCATCATCATCATCAACCCCTTTTTCCCCATTTTCTACTTGGGATAGGGGTGTTGTGCTAACTGTAACCATATCTCTTGATTCAATGCTAACCTTCTTCGACATTCATGCCTGACTGTTGCAGATTTTCTCTCACACAAGCCATCCACCTCTTTGCTGGACATCCTCATTTCCTCTTCCTGTCTGTCCCAAACCTTCTTCACAAGGTTGTGTTCTGCTTTTCCACACATGTGCCTGAACCACCGTAATTTGTTCTCTTTGATCTTTTCTAAATTGCAGCTACTTTGGCTTCTGCTCACATGCCATCATTTCTTTTTCTGTCCCACAGTTTACATCCACCCATCTCAAGCACTTAATTTCCATCATCTCTAGTTTCCTCGTCTGCTTTTCCCTTACTGCCCAGGTTTCTGTACCATAGAGTAGTACTCGCACTGCTTTGTACACCTTACTTTTGAGTGTTTTTGGAATTCTTCTGTCATACATTACATCTGACATTCTACTCCAGTTGGCTGCAGCCCTGCTGATTCTAGCTTTGACTCTTTCATTCAGACTTCCCTTCTACACACCCACCCCACCCAGATACTTGAAGTTATTAACCTGTTCCACTATCTTCCTTTCTATCTCCATTATTTGCATCTTTTGATTTCCCCAGTTTGCTGCTATTACCACTGTTATATCTGTACTTAGTTTCCTCCCATGTCCATTCCCCTATCCTTTGCTGAAGTTCTTCCTCAGAGACTGCCTGTAATGCCACATCATCTGCATACAACTTTTTTAATCTGTCCCCCTCCGAACTGTTTGTAGTCCATCACCAGTACGTACAACAGTTGACTCAGAGCTGAACCCTGATGTATACCTACTCCCACTGGGAACCCCTCTATGAGACTGAACACTGATCATATTTGCCTGCAGTCATTCTACCACTTTTTCTGGGACTTCAAACCACCACAGTACTGCTAAATCAGCTTTCCTGGGACTTTGTCATTGCTTTCTCTAAGAATAGCAATTTCCAGTTCGACTCTTTCCTCATCTCTAGCTTCTTCGCACCAACATCAGGTCAGCTGTGCTGCATGCTCATCTTACTTTCTACCTCTGTGTATCCATTTATCAATCACCATTACCAGAACTTTCATGCAATGTGACAGGAGTTTGATACTTCTGTACTGCCCACAGTTTTGTTCTTGTACACTGGCATGAGTATGCTTATTCTCTGAGATATCTGGGACATGTCGGTCTCTCCACACTGCTATGAGTACCCTCCATGAGCCATTTCTCCGCCATCTCACCCAGCATATCATACCTGCTGTGACATCTGCCTGCTGCTTTTAGTGCTATTCTTACTTCTTCTAGGGTGTGCCCCTCTTCTCTCATTGTAGACTGTTGGGGCAGTACAGCTTCTGTGGCGTTTTCTTCATTTAGAAGCTGCTGGAAGCACTCCTTTTCTGCCTTTAATGTCATGTGTTCTGGTGAGCAGGTTGTTGCTGACATCCCTTATGCAGGGTATCTTTACCTTTTTTTGCCTTACAACCTGATATAGTTTCTTTGTTCACCTGTCTCTTTGCAGAAGCTGGTATCTGATGCCCTATCTTTGGTATTGCAACCCATTTCTTAGCCACGTATTCCTAGCCTGGTCTGTTTCTATCTCCCATTTTCTCTCATACTCCTTCTTTCTTTTAACCATCTTCCATGCACCTTATTTCCATACCAGGCTCAGCCACATATCACTTCTGTAGTCCTTACATATGCTGTTTTGAGGAGCTGTCCACTCCACCTATTTCCTGCTCTTCTTGGGGTGCTAGAGCCATTCCTTGAACTATTTCTTCTTTCTCCAGTCACCTTCCAGGTCTTCAGCCTGATCTCTGTTGACCTTAAGAGACTTTTTCTGACCATGCTTGCAAGTTATTGTGTCAGCCAGTGGCTTATAATGGGAATGACTTTGCAGTGTCCTTTCCTTACTAGGAGGAAGTCTACTTTCATGTTAGCCACTCTTGTATGTGATCTTGTGACTGTCTCTTCCTCATCTGTTGGCTACTATAAAGCCATTTTCCAAACAGAAATCTAGAATAGCCTCTCCTTCTTTATTCCCTGTTGCCCACTCATGTGGACCCAGACAGTCCTCCTATTCTGTCCAGATTCAGTCACCCATTATCAACACCAATTCTTGTTGTCCTGTTTTATCTAGTAGGTCCTGCAACTGCTGTCTGAATGCACTCTTTTCATCACTCACAACCATGTTGTTTGGCATAGGCTGAGATTATGAATGACCTACCATTACACTGGACTCTGACTGCCATGAATCTGTCACTAATTCTGATGATATCCCTTACTACCCTCAGAAGCCTCTCTCTATCAACACAATTCCGACACCATTTCTAGCCTGTCCTCCTCTTATGGATCCCAAGCTAAGTGGCTTTGTGGCACTGCCATTCCATCTTGTCTCTTGATACATAGGATGTCCATCCTCCTCCGTGTCATCATGCCATCCACTTCTAAGCAGCTGCATCCCGTCAGTGAGCCTACAGTGAGTGTAGCAATTCTTAGTTCATGTTTGGGAGATTGATTGGTCTTACATCCAGCTTTTGTTCTACTGACCAAGGACTCCTGGGCTTTATGGCACATGCTCCCACTGTTAGCATGGGTCCCTGGTGTAGATCAGAATAGACCTGCTTCTAAGCCCACTTATTGCTAACTATCCATGCCCATTTGATGACATTTATCAACATGATCAAATCACCTACAGCCATCATTTTTCACCATTGAGAGGCTAGACCTGCCACAACTCACAGTCTGTGATCCATGTTTTCTTGTCTTGAGGATATTGCAAAGCAGTTCATCTATGCAACTCTCCCTCCTATAGAGCACAATGTACATTCTGTGCTGCTGCCCAGAGCTCCATTTATTGGTGAGTTTGAGATGGAAACACTCAGCATGTTTTTTGGAGGTGGGAGAAATCCACAGATACACAGAGACAACATGCAAACTCTAAACAGGCATTGGCCAGATGTCAGGCTCAAACCTTGTACCTTGTCCATGACAGGCAAAGACTTTAACTGTTATGCGAAGTGGTCATAGATCATGACGAGGGATGGGTATAAAGGAATTATAACATCCTTAGATATAAATGCAATGCTTTTACTTATGAAATGTGCCACATAGAAGAATTTCCTTACTAAACTATTATCACCCCAGTAACACATACTAAACTGCTAAGGTCAAAACTGACAATAATATGAAATTCGACATTCATATTGCCCAAACTATTAAAAAGGTTAAAAAAAAAATTAGGTCTCCTTCACAGAAACAATTTTTAACTAGATCTACAAAAGCTATCATCGCCCATGCACACTTCCTGTCAACTCTCTTATATGCCTCCCCTGTATTGACCAACCTCCGTAATACTGATCTCACCAAGCTAGAATCATATTACAACAAAATTGCCAAGTTCACTACTAATGCCACACACAGGTCACATCACTGCACTTCTCTTAAGCTACTAAACTGGCAAGAACTTCCTCACATATTGCATTACAAACAACTAACTTTTACCCACAAACTCCTGCATCAACCTGATAACATCCCTGCTCTCAAACATCTTACAACCATACACCACCTCTAGTGCCTTCCATTCCAGTGACAAACTTCTTTTAGAAATCACTAAAGCTAACAACTTAGCTGGTGAATCACGCTTCTCATACGTCATTCCTAAAATATGGAATAAACTGCTTGACTCTATTTCCTCTAACTACTCTATAGCACAATTCAAAAAACTTCTCACTACTCACTTAGTGAACACCTGGCTTTGCCCTTGCAACCCCCCTGGATAACTCAGTTCTGTATACTTAACCACACCTCCTCATTTAGTACCAGCATACTACACTTGTTTATCTCATTTCTATTGTAACTTCCCTTCCTCTTTATGTATCTGTAAATACTTACATATCTCATGCTGATATTGTAACCTTTGAAGTACTGTAATGCCCTGTTTGTACTATTGCTGAATGTGTATGCCATTATAATTTATTTTTATTATTGTTCATTTTTCGTTTTTACAATGTATGTCTTTGTTCATTTTTAGCTTTTAAAAGGTATGTCTTTGTTATTGTTGGAGCTTTTCAACCCGGGCCTTTGCTGAAAAAGAACATGTGTCCAGTAAGACTTTCCCAGTGAACAAATCTAAAATAAATAAATAAAATAAATACTGTGATGTGTAGTGGTCAAAGTTCAGATTGTTATCAAACTGAGTACCCAAATCATGTATCACTAAGTCTACACTTGTGGGGTGCTGTCTATAATGTAATTATCAGGGTTGTCAGCTTTGCCAAAGAGGATAATAATGTTTGTTTTCATTTAACTTTAATCCATGGCTTTGGCACCAAACATTCATCTGCGTTAACCTTGTCTGCAGTATATTAACATTGTTGGAGGACTCAATGATTGCTCCCAATTTGCAATCATCAGCAAACTTGTTAAGTCACAGGCCATCCAAGTTAGCCTGGACTTCTGAGGAGTGAATTTCAAGATTTAAGGGGCCCACCACAGAACCTCTGGTACACCACTGGTGACTGGTCTTTTGCTAGAGGTGAAGTCACCCGTTTTGAAAGTATGTGTCCTGTTGGTGAGCCAGTTGCCTACCCATCTGGTAATGTAGGGGTTAATTCACAATTGGGAGAGTTTCTCTACAATATCCGAGTGAGAATTGTGTCAAATGCCTTGACTAGGTCAAGATAGGTGGTATGCACTGTCTTTTCCCTGATCAGGGCCATGGTGACTTTCTCAAAGATGTCAACCACACTAACAAGCATGATCTACCTTTAGTAAATCCAAACTGGGTTGGGTCCAGAGTTTGGAGATTACCTATGTCCTTATTAATAAGGTCCATAATGATGCTTTGCATGGCCTTACAGATGAGGCTAGTCGAGTTTATGGGCCTATAATTCCCAGGCTTGGTTGATAGTCCCCCTTTGTGCAGAGGGATTACTGTTGCTATCCTCCATTCCACTGGAGCATAGCCAATTCACAGGCTGTGGTTAAACAGGGATCCAAGTGAGTCTGCTAGGTCATGTTTTATGTTGTTTATAAAGGCAACATGAGATGTTATCTGGTCCCATTGATGCTATGTTTTTCGCCTTGGAGAGCAGCGGGATAACCTTCTCTTTTCAAATAATATGCTGAGAAATGTTTACAGCTACACTTTGCGGATGACTGTAGGGAACAAGGGGGTGAAGTTTGCTCTGAATCTCTCGGCTAGCAGGTTGGCTATTACCTCTGCTTCTGTATAGGTGATGCCATCCTCAACCAGTTCAGCACATAGCTGGGTATTCCCTTTTAGATTTCATATGTAGATAAAGAATGCCTTGTGATTATGCTTAGCTAGGGAGGCAATTTTTCCTTCATAATTATCTCTGGAGGACTTGACAAGATATTTAATTTGTTTGTTTAAGCTAGAGAGGGATTTCTTCCTCTGCTAAGCCAGTTCCCTCTTGTTCTTGGACATTAATTTCTTGTGTAGCCTGTTTATACTAGAGGTCCACCAAGGTGGCTTGTTTATTCAATAAAACCTGGTTTTAATTTGGTCAGGTACAGCTGATTCTATATGACCTAGTGGTTATACAGGTCACCTCTACATAGCACTCTATGTTATCTGCAGTTGAGGGAGCTTTGAAACTTCTTATACCATCATATTAGTTGGAGGTAATTTGTCTTTGAAAACTTAATGATTTTTGAGCTTAATAGTATAATTGCTCTTTTTATTACTTCGAACAAGACTGATTTATGGTCTGATCTTTCCAGGGAGGACATCATGGTGGGTGTAATGCTCTCTCATGTTTGTGAGTACTATGTCTAGGACATTTGAGAGGAACATTTGCATTGACAAAGTCCAAGAACCTCTGAGCCCGCATGTTTGTGGTTGTGTATGTTTCGCCATTGATGGTAGGATAATTAAAATCACTCATGAGTAATGTGTTAGATTGTATGGTAAATGAGTCCAGTATGTCCAGAAACGTGGTATGCTTTTCCTGTTTCATGGTGTGGTAGAGAGCTTTGCCTATAGTAACTTAAATGTTAAGAAAATGTTACTTTGTAAATAAGAACTGATGAACTGGAAGAAGATGATAAAAATACACGTAGAGTTATTGTGAAACTGTTGGTAACATTTAGTTACAGATAAGAGAAATGAATGGAATGGAGGGTGGAAGTTGGAAGCTGTTTTGAAACAAACATTGTGAAAGAGTTGCCAAGTATTATTTTTGTGTCTGGACATATTGGTGCATGAAGATATGCTGGCTAGCCTAAAGCATGTTTCTTTGATGGGCACATTTAATTAAATAATGATTGTGACAAGATAAATGTAACCAGTGGGGAAGAAAGGTGTATGGCTGAATGCATGTTGATTACAAAAGGGGCACTTTTAGATAGACTGCCAAGAACAATCAATGAATAATGAAAAAGAAGGGGAAAGGGAAGAAAACATATGTGAGAAAAGACAACAAGAGGCTGAGGGAGAAGGTGAACACTGTGAAGAAGCAACTAAGGAAGGAAAAAAAATATGGAGGGAAAAAGGAGGAGACAGTTTGAATGCAGGAAGTGAGGTCAGGATAATGAACTGACACTAAGAATGTTTTTGAAGTTCTAGGCAGTGAAAAATCTGACTCTGAAGATCAAGAATTATTTGTACATAAACCCAGGAAAGATATTCATTTGGGAAAGTTTAAAAATAAGAAAACATAAATGTATAATATTTCTTCTAAACTTAAAAAAGAAGAAAAAGCAACAATTTAGTGTAATTTCAGTAAATGTGAAAAGTATTATTAATGCTGTAAGAAGGAAAGTTATACTAAAATGTTGTGCTAAATGTGATGTGGACTTTACCATATTAAAAAATGGAGAGGTTAGCATAATGGTTAAGGTGTTTACCTTATAGACAGAAAGTACAGGGTTTGATTATTACGTGGCGTAATTCACTAAGCTTAAAATGGCCCACAAGGACAGTTAGCCTAGTACTAATCTACGAACTTCAAATTCAGGATACAAGATTTCTGACAAGTAAGGAAAGACTGCAAACAGAAAAATTGCGGGCTGTAAAGATAAGTGAGTATGGCTCTGGACAGGCTGTTTTGTGCAACATACAGTGAAAATACTTGATGTAATGTTGGTAATGATGAGAAGGTGAACTGTTGTGGATATGAGAGGGAGAGATGTGTATAGAGTTGTAGCATTGCATGCATACACAATTAACAAGGAAAAAGAACATCTATTTGAAAAAAGAAATCACTATTAGTGAATTAGATGAAGTACTTAAGAAAGGAAATGTTGACTCAGTATCAGGCCAAGATAGTATAGGGGTTGGAATGTACAAGAAATTGATAGACTGGCAAAGAGGGCATTTTATAATTGTACTGAATGACTGGCCGAAGGAATGTTTTGTTTATGTAGAGTTATATAATGGGATATTAAATTTATAAGGAAGAGATGAAACGAATGAAATAAAGAAATGGAGACTAATCACGCTAAATAACACAGATTATAAACTTTTATGGGAATAATACTGAGCAAAATACAATAAAGGATGAGGGATATTATGGGAGAAAGTATATATGGTAGAAAAGGGAAATAATTTCAACAATTATTATTAGTTGTGATAGCAATTGTGGATGGTGTTATAAGTAAAAGGGAGGATGTGAAACTTATGGTAGTGATGCTAGGAAGACATTTGATGCCATAGAATTTGATGCTTTGTGGGTTGCTATGCAGAAATATGGAATAGCTAGTGGTATGGAGGGGTTCTTATTGCTTGATCGAATGTTTAGGTTAGCGAATACCTAAACGTCGATCTGGTAATAGCGAAAGCAAAAAAACGCGAATGGCCGATTTAAAGCACGGAAAGAATTCCCTTGGCAGTTATGTGGATTTTCCCCCTTTCCCCATTGTAGAGTGATCTCAGAATTGATATATTTAGTTATGCGGGTGTGTGGTGGGTGAAGCCTCTCACTTTATTTTGGTTTAAATTTTTTTTTTTTTTGCAACAGAGGGAATTCATTCCCTAAGTTAAATATGCCATTTGCTTTTTTAATTTTTCAATATTACCAGGTCAATGCTTAGGTATTCGCTAAACTAAACTTTTGATTGTGTAATACAGACGCGTATTGGGAGAGTGTGTTGTCAGCATTACAGCACAACAGACCCCTGGATTCAGCAAGCTTTGCACGGCGTGCAAGAATAGTGCAAGAGTTGCTGCACGCAATATGGCCAATGAGCGATCCAGGAACGAGCTCCTGGGACATGCACGAGCACCCCTACGCTATTTCTGCACGGACACCACTGCTATATGCTAATTACCCCATTTGCTGGTGAAAACTATGCAAATGAGGTGAATCAGCAATCCAGAAAGTAGACAGGCATCTGTGCAGGAATAGTGTAACCTGCATAAATGTATTCGGTTACTAACCAAATACATTTCTGCAAATTACAAAATGTAGGCATGACAGCTCCAAAGAAAGCATGTATTCAATGTAGTGGGCATGCCAATGTCCAAATATATGGCCACTGGCATGAGAAATAGCTGCAAAGTTATAAAAATAACTTTTTTTTTTTTTGGCCGATTTTGGCCTCTTAAGCGTAGGGCAGCAGTGCGCAAACAGGATCGCCCTGAAAATAAAAAAAAAGTTGGAAATAAGCTTTTAAACCCAAATCAGCATTTTGCCATAATAGTCAATGACATGCATAAGACAACAATACCAGGGAATAGTGGTTGCAAAGGGGCCAGGCTCAGTGTGAGTTTGGTAACTACGAATTAGCATTCTGTCTTATGCAAATGAGGGAACTGATACTGAATCACAGATTTCCTCTCAGTGTTAGCTTGCACCCAACCTTGTAGGTACAGCAACACTACTGTATAAGTATAAGAGGTAGATGACCTCATAAGGGGGATGTCATGCATGCTGTAAGCTTATTGGAGCTTTGTGGCCCGTGTTTGCCCTTAGCTAAGCACAGCTAAGGAAGGGGGTGTGTCTGAGGCTGCCTAGCAATGTTTACATTGCCTCATCACACTGAACAAAAGATGCTGGAGGAATACGTTCCTGTCCCAGAGACTCACCATACTCTGGAATAGACTGCCCATACATGTCAAGCTGAGCGCCTCCTTGGCCCTCTTCAAAAGGAACCTTGGTGATTGGATGGGAGATAGGAAATTCACCCAGGGATCACGTCAGTCGCCCTGCTAATCAGGTGTCCAGGGAAATAAATATTGTGGAAAGAAATAGCCAGGGAATTGTTATGGCTAGGCTTGTACAGGCCCTAGGGCCGATAGCCTAGTACCAACCTATGAACCTAAATGGGTGTATATGCCGTGTACTGGGTGTTAAACAAACAAAAAAAAACAGGAAATAGCAGCTCTGTTCACATCTGAGTACTGGGTATGCGTGCAGCACCTTGGGGCTTAAATGGGAAGGCAGTGGGAAGGGAAAACACCAGTGAAGCAATCAAGGAGAACTAGCATAACTGGCAGGTAGAATGTATCAGAATCAGCCAAACACACATGGAACAGCCTAGCACACTTCTATAAACTATGCAAACACCTTCCAGTCTGTTTTTTCCCACAAACTCTACACCACTGGTGTACACAGATGGGGAAATTTTACCTGACAAAACTACCAAAATGTTAGCAGCTGCTGTTGCACTCATACGTCAATATGTGCAAGAGGCTGAGGGTGGTTAGGATGTGAATTCTGATGAACAACCCACAGTGAGGAGAAGGAGAAGAGTGTAGAGACCCAGGGTAATCTACCAGGGGCTACATGAGCTGGAGATAGTGGAGCGCTACAGGGTGGACAGGGACATTCTACAGCAAATTGTTGAGCTGTGCCGGCCATGCCTCACACACAGAACCAACAGAGGGGAACTCATCCCAGTGGATACCAAGGTATGTGTAGGCTTAAGAATACTAGCCACAGGTACCTTCCAAAGGGCAACTGGGGATGTTATGGGGATCTTACAGGCATCAGCATCCATGGTACTCCAGCAGTTCCTGGATGCCACTACAGCACATGCCGGTGAGCACATATATTTCCTCAACACCCACGAGGCTTTAACCAGCAATATGTGTCTCTTCCACCAAATAGCAGAATACCCTGAGGTAGTGGGTGCTATAGACTGCATGCACATACACATCAAAGCACCATCCGGTGAGTGGGATAGGGTCTACATAAACCGCAAGGGCTTCCCCTCCATCAACTGCCAGGTCCTGTGTGATGCCCAGGGCATTATCATGAATGTGTGTGCTGGCAGCCCTGGAAGCTATCACAACTCCCACATCTGGCATATGACACAGTTGTACTAGTTATTTGCCAGTGGGGACATCCCATATGGCCACCTAGTGGGGGATGCCAGTTACGCACTGGAGCCGTGGCTGATGACACCCATCAGAAATGCACACACACGAACAAGAACTCCATAATGAGGCACACACACAAACCAGAATCATAACAGAATATGTGTTTGGGAAGTTCAAGTCATGGTTCCGCTGCCTGGACATAGCCAGTGGAGCCTTGCAGTACTCTCCAGCTACATGTGCACAAATGTTCATTGTATGTGCTATGCTACACAATATGATCCTGTGGAAACAGCTGCAGCAGGAACAACATGGAACAAGGCCACACAGCCCACCACCATTGCCAAGGCCATCACAGGCACACAGGGACTCGGAGGAGGAACAACCTGAGCCTGCCTATGTAGGCAGAATGTGGTGTGCCCAGTATGCCCAGGCTTTGGCAAAGAGGCAACGCATAGCACATACACTGACACTGTAGGGACCCAGGGAATGACACCTCTCTTTGACTCGCACATACAGTAAAAGGGATGCCAAATATGACACTACCTGTGCTTTACCTTGTATAGGGAGTGTACTATGTGCATCTGACATAGTCAGCCCTCCAGCACCATCCTCAGTACTGGCACAGCCACAAGGTAAATCACTCTTCCTATCAATTGCTGAATGGAGTAGTATGTTCTGATAGTTGTATCTATGGTATGGACGTGAGCAAGCAAGGGAATTTGGTGGCTGAATGGGATGGCATCAGATAGTGGACACCTATATGGGCAGCATGAAATCCATAACAAATACTGGTATCAACATACTAGGCAGTACTAGACAAGGTGACAAATCCCACTGCAGTACATGTGGTGGCCCAAATGTGTGTCCATAGGAAGACACATGCATGTCAGTGAGGCTCACATACCCAACACCAGCCTCAGCTAGCAGGACAGGTATAGATGACCATAAAGAAAGGCTGGGCTAAGGCCTCCAATTGATGTCAATGGTGAACATCCCCCATCCAGACCTACACAGACAGACTACAACAGGTCAGGCAGTTGTATGTTAGTTCTGAAGGGTAAGAAGTCTGAAACTGAAATGTAAGGCAATAAAACCTAAGATCTGTACTCTACTGATATGCCTCCGGTCTGCATGCCAAGTCAGAATACAAAATGAAGTGGAAGCCAACAGAGTATCTGAAATACCAGTACAGTCATAGCAAATGTTTAAAGTCATCAGGTGTGCTCTCCCATGATCCTATGTAAAATGCAGTAACATGTACGTGTGGGTTTAATAACAGTGGAGCACAGATTACCTGAGCTGGCCCAATCTACAAGATAGATTGTTGCATGTGTACAATATGCAGGGGTCTGTGTGTTAGGTTGTGTGTTCAATATTGTCTGGAAGTGGTCAGCATGTAGGCATGGAAGGTTGTGTCTCAGTGGTCTATGGCCAGTAATGTTGATGACAGAGCCATGTTCCGACAACTGCAGTGCCAACCACAATGCTTCTCAGCAATACCCATGTCAGCAGTCGTCCATACTCACTGTCCAGATGTCAATATCTGTCACTGTCTGAAAGATGGACATGCCATGAATGTGGGCCCAGGCATAAACACAGTACACAGGTGGAAGTACCCTAGACAAAATACATAAAATATAACTGTCAACTGCACACACCTTTGGAATTGTAGATACAGGTTAGCAGCACATTAGTTGTCTGTGTAGTATGGAATACTGATGTAGTCTGGCCAATCAGTGGCAGACCACAAAAGGCACAGTTATGAAGTAATGAGCGACTGCCTATGTCCCCGCACAAGGCAGCATAAGGGGAATGTTCCATGTATATCTCTGAGTCAGCTGCGAGAAGCTTCCATACCACACATGCACTCCAATTACCCCACCATCAGGCGCAGGTTTATCACAGGTCATACCCTTACTGTTGGTAATGAGTACAGTATGACCCCCACTTCTGTATGGGAAAACCCACAGAATTCAGCATGCTGAAGAGGTGTCCCATGCAGGTGTGTCCCTCACTGTAAGCAGCACCCTGCCAGCATCCAGACTAATGGATTAATATGGACAGGAACTATTGCCATTAACACCTTGCACACTTACGCTGTCACCCCAGGGGAATCCAGTGGCTTGCAGCCTGGGAATGTAGGAGTGAAAGAGTGCACTAGCCTGCTACAGATGGCCTGCATCACTACCAAATGGCCTACAGTCCTCTGTCAAAGGCCTGTGCATCACCTGTAGTGCCAATGTATGTTATCTAATGGGGTCCTAACTAACAACATAACACAGTCAACAGAACACAGATGCAAGGCCATGTTGACAAATCCCAGTAGCATGCATGAATTGTGGTGAACCGACCCCTAAATACCGCTGGGATGAAGGGACAGCTACAGGGATACTTCTCAGATATCATTCGTATAATGTTAGGAAGAGGATAGAATAACAGAGTGGGAGGTGTAGACGCATGGATGTCATGGAGTGTGTGAAGTCTGAAACTCTGATGTGTGCCCATACTACCCCTGCCTGCAAACCCAGTAATGGGTGGCTACAAACCTGCTCATAAAACACAATGTGAAGGGGAACTGACCAGATATATGAGCCCTGCCTCTGGGTAACCTGGGTGAATCTGTACAGCTGAGAGTTATGGTCACAGCAGGATATGGCCATTCTGTTATGTCGATATATGTATAAGAAGGGGATCCTCAGCCACCATAGTACCAAGGTGCTGGACCATTTACACAGACCCCATCAGCAAGTGTCTGCAGCTACCCCTCCAGAATGGCATGAGTGTGCAAGAAAATGTAGGCTGAAGACCACAATACTGGACACAGCTTCATTCAACTTTTATTTCACAGGAAATAACTGTGAGCAAATAAGTATATCTGTCAGTAGTTGATGAAATAATACATCACAGTGTAAAACAGTACATATGTCTGAATACCTCTGCTAACACCAACCATGTAACACAAGCAGCACTCACACAATAGTTACAGTATCCCACTATCTGTTGCCCATTGTGTTTCATTATTGTCAACCTACCTACAGATATCCTGCAGAACCAGGTTGCTAGCTGTAGATGTAGAACACCAAACCCTGGACTGGAGTGCAACCTACCTGGAATGGATTCACACACTGAATACAGAAAGTCATACTGGGCATGCTCTTACACTTACAGAAATGAAGCCCATGTCTGACACCACAGTGGACTATACATATCTGTCAGTCGCAGATGTATGTGCACACACATAACATTGTACACCATTCATGCTTTGCACACACACATTGGATAGTAATACTCACACATATCCAAGGCCAACACACTATAATATGTCAAACACACACACACACAGATGTGGGGAAGAGAGAGACAGAGAGTGACAGAGAGATTTCCATCATGAGGCCTGTCCCACCCACCACACATCCAATTGGCCATTATCACATGATGTGCTGATGTCAATCATTGCAGACATTGCTTTTGGTAGCCCTCAGCCATATAGTGTCTATGGTGCTCGTGATAACTGTGTAACACGATAGTACAAATCATTATTCATCTAGCATTTGTATACCCAGTCCTGTCAAATGTAATGTTGTGTGTGACTTGAGTGTGTGTGTGTGTGTGTGTGTGTGTTTCCAGAGGAATGGTTTATGGCCCATTCACACACACTGCACGTCCCATTGTCCAGGTTAGCACTCCTGCTGATGTCAGTCACCTTGAAAAAACCCTCAGGCCAAGTCTCAGTCTTATAAGCTGTGTGGTGCTCGTGACACATGTGTAATAGTGTAGTACAGAAAACTAGTTAGGTAGGCATTCTAATCCTAGACATGGCAGCTCTGTGTGTGAGTGTGTGTGTGTGTGTGTGTGTGTATGTGTGTGTGTGTGTGTGTGTGTGTGTGTGTGTGTGTGTGTGTGTGTGTGTGTGTGTGTGTGTGTGTGTGTGTGTGTGTGTGTGTGTGTGTGTGTGTGTGTGTGTGTGCATGCGCGTGTGTGTGTGTATAAATCAAAACACAAAGTGTGCATGTGTCAGCTACTTGGGCAGGGACACAAAGCACTGGATGGACAGAGAGGGTGCTGGAGGTCTTGGATTGACCACTCAGCTGTGATCTCAACAGTATAGCTGTGCCAGTGGGGAATCTTATTGGGAATCTGGAGAAAGAGGGAGAAACCATCCCCAAAATTACTATAGGGGTTTGAATCTCAGTACTGGCAAGTGTGTGTGTGTGTGTGTGTGTGTGTGTGTGTGTGTGTGTGTGTGTGTGTGTGTGTGTGTGTGTGTGCAGAGATGAATGATTTTGAGGCCATTCACAGTCACTATACCTCTAATTGCCCTACTTTAGCATGTCTGCTAATGTCAGTCACCTTGAAATAACCCTTTGTACAAGTGCTAGCCCCATAAGCACGGTGGCACTTGAGATAACTGCACAATGCTATAGTGTAGCATACTATTTATGTAGGAGTTCTAATCACAGACATGGCAACTGTGAAACTGTGTGTGTTTGTGTGAGAGAGTGTGTGTCCTTGATGATACCTGATTTTATGGACATTGATACTTACTACTCTCCCCTTACCCCTCCCTTAGCACAGGTGCTGATGTTAGTCACCTTCAAGGGTACCTGTGGAGAGCACTCCAACATATAAGTTCTGTGGTGCTTACGATAAGTGCGTAATAATATAGTGTAGCATACTAGTTATGTAGGAGTTTTAATCCCAGACATGACAACTATGAAACTGTGTGTGTTTGAGTGAGAAAGTGTGTGTCTTTGATGATGCCTGATGTTATGGACATTGATACTTACTACTATCCCCTTATCCCTCCTTTAGCACTGCTGCTGATGTCACTTTCAAAGATACCTTTGGAGAACTCTCTAACATATAAGCTCTATGGTGCTTGCAATAACTGTGTAATACTATAGTTTAGCATACTACTTACGTAGGAGTTCTAATCCCAGACATGGTAACTGTGAAACTGTGTGTGTGTCTTTGATTATATCTGATTTTATGGACATTCACACTTACTACTCTCCCCTTACCCCTCCTTTAGCACTGCTGCTGATGTTAGTCACCTTCAAAGATACCTTTGTAGAGCTCTCCAACATATAAGCTCTGTGGCACTTGTGATAATTGTGTAATACTATAGTGCAGCATACTAGTTAGGTAGGAGTTCTAATCCCAGACATGGTAACTGTGAAACTGTGTGTGTGTGTTTTTTATGATATCTGATTTTATGGACATTGACACTTACTACTCACTCCTTACCCCTCCTTTAGCACTGCTGCTGATGTTAGTCATCTTTAAAGATACGCTGTGGAGAGCTCTCCATCATATAAGCTCCACTGTGCTTGTGATAACTGCATAATACTATAGTGTAGCATCCTAGTTTGATAGGAGCTCTAATCCTAGACATGGCAACTGTATGTCTTTGTGTGAAAGAGTGTGTATGTCTTTGTTGATATCTGATTTTATGAACATTGACCTCTCACCCCCTAAATGGCCCATCTCAATACCGGAAGATTGCCAAATTCCAGTAATAACGGCCACACAGGTACAAAACGCACTCTCTAAAGCCAAGAATACAGCATCCATGGGACCAGATGACATCCCAGGCTGTGTACTACATGAACTACAATATGAACTGGCACCTCACCTAAGTGTCATGTTTAATCATAGCCTCACCTCAGGTTTCGTGCCCACTGAGTGGTGCAGAGCTACAGTTATCCCAATCCACAAGGGGGGATCCACCTTGGATCCCGGAAACTACCGTCCCATCAGTCTGACAAGCCTTATCTGCAAGGCCATGGAGCGTATTATCATGGAACTTTTAAACAAAGACATTGGCAACCTTCAAACACTGGACCCCACCCAGTTTGGGTTTGTGAAGGGCCGATCTTGTCTCCTGAACCTGATTGACTTCTTTGAATCAGTCTCCAGAGCCATTGACAAGGGTAAGGTGGTCCACACAGCTTATCTAGACCTTGCCAAGGCCTTTGACACCATCCCCCACTCTGGAATCATAGATAAACTTACTAAGTTGGGCATTAATCCCTATGTCACCCAATGGGTTGCTAAATGGCTTACTGATAGAACCCACACTGTAAAAGTAGCCGACTCCAAATCCAGCTCCAGACAAGTGACAAGTGTAGTACCTCAGGGTTCAGTCCTGGGGCCGCTCTTGTTTGGCATCTACTTCTCTGAAGTACAGGTCAACACTAAGGGACTCTGGCTAACAAAGTTTGCAGATGACTGCAAACTGGGAGCCATTATTGAATCCCAAATGATGTGGATACTCTACAAAAGGGCCTTACAGAAACAGATGCTTGGTGCCAGAGCCATGGGCTCAAGCTCAATGCCAAGAAATGTATTGTTATCCCCTTTGGGAAAAACATGTATCCATGAATTACCATATAGGTGGCAGTACACTAAACACAGAAAGTGTGATAAGAGACTTAGGGACACAGGTGGACAGTGGTCTCACCTTGATAACCACATCGCCACAACAGTCAGGAAATCCTTCTATGTGGCACACCTCATCACGAAGGGCTTTTCATACAGAAAAAGGAGGTCATTGTCCCACTGTACTCATCCCTCATTAGACCCATTATAGAATACAACGCCCATTTGGTATGTACCTCTCAAGACATCTGCAACAACTGGAAAGGCCTCAGAAATACCTCACTAAAAGAATCACAGGCCTAAAGCAGATGCCCTCACGCTGACCGCCTTAAAACTCCAGCTATACTCTGTCACATATCGTCTACTCAGAGGTGATCTCTGCTTAACATACAAGGCCATGTCAAACCCAGAGCTGTTGGACATGCTACACTTAAAGAAATCCCAATCCCTCAGAGCTACATGCTCCAGGGATCTAAACCTTGTCATCACAATAAACAAAACATGCTGGAGGGATAGGTTCCTGACCCAGAGACTCCCCAGACTCTGGAATAGATTGCCCATACATGTCAAGCAGAATGCCTCTTTGGACCTCTTCAAGAGGAACCTTGACGATTGGATGGAAGAAAGGAAATTCACCCCAGGGATCACGTCAGTTGCCCTGCTAGACAGGGGTCCAGGAAAGTAAATAATGTGGGAAGAAATAGCCAGGGAATTGTTATGGCTAGGCTTGTATAGGCCCTAGGGCTGATAGCCTAGTACCAACCTATGAACCTATGAACCTATGAACTACTCTCCCCTTACCCCTCCTTTAGCACTGCTGGTGATGTTAGTCACCTTCAAAGATACCTTGGCACAGCTCTCCAACATGTAAGCTCCATGTTGCATGGCATAAATGTGGAACAATGTAGTATCAGTAATTACATAGGTATGTGTTTAAATCTCATCCATGGCAAGTGTTTGTACATGTACATATGTATGTCTGTACCTCAAAGATTTTGACCACATTTTCACCCAGTACACATCTAAGAGCCTGACTTTAGCAGTCCTGAAGATATCATCCACCTTAAAAGTACCTGTTGCCAACACTAAACCATGTAAGGTCAGTGGTGCATGTGGTAAATGCGTAAGATAATGGTCCATAAAGGTTATTGAATAGAGGTTTGAACCTCACCCGTGGCAAATGTAAATATCTGTGTAGGGTAAAGTTATTTTTGGGATCTCTCAACCACTACATCACCCAATGCCAGTATTTACAAGGGCTGGTGATGTTACTCACCTTAGAAGTACCTCGGGACAACATCCTGTGGTGCATGCAATAAATGCGGTACACTATAGTAGCAAAACATAGCTAGATAGGGGGTTGAATCTCAGTACTGGCAAGTTTGCGTGCGTGTGTGTGTGTGTGTGTGTGTGTGTGTGTGTGTGTGTGTGTGTGTGTGTGTGTGTGTGTGTGTGTGTGTGTCTGTCATCAGTATCCTGTGTGGAAGTTGCTGTGATTGTGTAATAACAGGATCCACTGAGGAGCGGGTTTTGCTAAATTATTATGCTGAGGAGCTAGTATATGTCACAATGTCCACCTTACAAGGACAACAGATGTCAAACACCGGAGAGGTTGGTGTAGACAATCCATAGCCCTTCATGTGACATCTCACCTATAGGGCTATCTGCAGTCTGTAATACAAACAAGAAGGAGCCAGCAAACTGTAGCAGTCCAGTATTTAATATAATAAGTCATGTACAAACATGAAAAATAGAAGCAATAACTGATCTGTTATTGTTTGTATTGCACTTTGGTATTCTGGAGCCATGCAGTTGCCATACGTGCAGGGGCTGCTACATTTTACTATCTGCAGACTGGCCAGAGCTTTGAGTCTTAGACGTGGTGTGTTACTCACACATTTCCTACCTTTAGAAATGAAATAGCATACTCTGATGATTGCAGTCAGTACATGGTGACATCCATGTGAGTTACTGCCTTCATATTCCTCAGAAGAGATTTGTCACAACAAACCATGTTGCACAAGGAATTTTCTCAGTTTATCACAGCAATATGTCAATATTGGCCCTGTGTTTGTGCCTCTGTCCCCCAAGACTGTCACCCTTTGACTGAATGTCATGCAGTAAGAGGTGCATATTTATAGTATATCATTATTTGCTGACATCATTGCTGATAACAAGCCAGTGATATATCAGACGGTTCTATATTAGAACATTGAATGTTTAATGGTTTGAATCACTAAAGGTCAACCTTTAATGAGTGAACCATTACAATTTTGAATGTTCAGAAAAAATAAATAAATAAAAAAAAGAAAATCTAAAGGGTGTAGGCAAGGAAGCAAGCCCCCTGCACCCTCACACCCACGCTACTTAAATATACCAACTCCGAGACCACACTACATTGAAGTAAATGGAAATCTCCCCTTACAGAGATTTCTGTTTACCCATTCAACGTTCTGCACTTTCGCTGTTCACGTGTCGACAATGTCGGATTCGACATTGTCAGCTTTCGAGAATATAATTGGTAACCATATCAGACTGTTAGACAAAACATGGACATTCTGTTGTAGTCTGTACAGTAGTGAGGTCTGTGTACTTATGGTGATTGTTGACAAAGTGTCAGTATTGTGTAGCAGTGTATTGTGAATGTTACTTGGCCTGTGCACAGACTGTGATGTATGTCAGTATTCTTGTTCCTGTTCTATCTGGGGCGTTTTTTTCAAAATTTTGGGGTGCTTTCCACTTTCCCCTTTTTTTATTATTTTAAATAATTTTTTTTTTATATGTTTTTTAG
>NW_025048950.1:42500-48999 GCF_019279795.1 Protopterus annectens | reverse complement strand
AAAATGTTTTCTGAAACCTAGGAAACTGGCATTTTAAAATGTTTTTATGGTTAGTCATTTTTATTTAAGTGCATATGTTATTGCAAACATTTCATTTTTGAGTTGATATAATGACTAACTTTTTAACACCCAACTCTAAAGCACCACACGTTAGTACTAGATTTACTAATTAATTAATTGTATAATTGCCAGGCTATTTAATGGAGGTTACTGCACACTGCAATTTGTTTTCACTTGATAAAGCTCAGGATTGCCTGAAGCGAAAGCGCTTGTGTGATTTTATCTGTGACTTTTGGAATACTTCAGAAATAAAAATACAGCCTTGTGGACTTTAGCAGAGTTCGGTTCCTTTCTTCAAGGTCGTGGATTATTCTTTGCTTGTCTTTGGTTTTTTGTGCATTACTTCACTTGATCTTGTCTGCCATGGCCAACGGAGAAGAAACCTTTAACCCAGGAGAAACTCCTGAAATGCTGAAAAACACTACAAACGATCTTCCGGTGAGCAGAGCGGAGTTCAACCAAGTACTGGTTGCACTCAAGGAGCTCACTAACTGCTGAAACCCACTACGGCTGCTTCACCAGGGCTAGCTTGCAACCAGCAGCAAGCACTACAAAATAACTTTGGATTACCGGTAATTGCGGACCCGGAAGAGGGTACAAGCTCCACTATATCCTCCACGGACATGTCTGGCACGGATCCAAAAGAAACAACTTTACTCGTCGCCATGAAGCTACCAGAGCTCCTGAAACTAACGCACAACTAGGGACCAATGGAACTAGTAATCCTGCTTTGAAACATAGAAACAAAGATGTAAACTTTACAAAATGGGCTGGACAACGCTTCACCTTTTCTAAAGGTAGTAACAATTCTAACAATTTCTCTAACTTTGATCAGAGCATGGACTTGTTCAAGGACAAATTATACTCCTTAAGGAGTACACAGCTAGAGATAGACTACTTGAATGAATGTCTGAGAGTAAAACGTGTCCCGAAAGGGCTACGCTTTTTTAAACTTCCAAACAATGTCCAGTATGGTACTGATTATTATTTTAACTTGTGAGAGATTTTTGATAAAGCTGGATTGGAAATGTTGCATGTAATGGTAGGGGAATATGAACTGAAAGCACAAACATTAATGAATGAGCTAGACTCTTTAAACAATGAGTTAACATCTAGTACTAATTTTAGTGCTTTTAAACCAAACTATGACAAGGTTTTTGATAATGTTGATGTTTTTTGTGATAAGATTCTTAACAGAAAACTAAGAAAATTAGAACGTGATCTCATCGAATACAGGGATGGCCTTGCCTACCCTAGCCCCAATGGTTACAATAAAACTTCTTCCAAAAACACCACAAACACAGATAGGGCTAGTGACACATATGACAGACAAGAGGAACCCCTTAGAAGAAGTGAAAGGCTAGCAGAGAAGAACAGAAGGGTACTAACAACCAGGATTTTCAACAGAACCCCGGCCACACGGGGTTTGGGGACAGAGACAAAGACAGGCACCGAGGTCTTGGAATTTTGTTCACTAACAAACCACCATACACCAACTACCCTAACATCCCTGGATGATCTTATAACTGACCAAGCCCCAAATTTGGGTTTACACAATCAAACCCTACTAATATTGAGGGTAACTGCACTATTTTAAGGAGAAACAACTTTGCCATATACAATTACACGGACATGAACCTTCCTACAAATGCTTTTGATATTTTCACCGAGGGCTACATTTTGTCCCAACTAAACCCATGAATTTAACACAAGCTTTGATAGATTTAAAATGTTTACCAGAGCTTTAAACTTAAATTTGATTTTTAAAGGGCAAACACTTAATGCAGCAGGCCCAGCGTGCAAGTCTCTTTAACCCCCACTACACCCAATAATCCTCTTTTTGAAAAGTTAGTGGAGAACGACTTCAGGAAAGTAGATAATAATCAAGCAATTCTACTTCATCCAAATTTTTCTGAACAAGAAGTGAATTTTATTGAACACTTGCATGAAGAAAAATCAGGGTCATGAAACCTGATAAAGGAGGGGAATTGTCCTTATGTTCTCAGAGGACTACGAAGCCCACATGCACACTATGTTGCAGAATGACGAACAATCGAGAGCGGTTTCCGCAGCGAGAACAATATAGCCTTTGCTGAGATTAAGTACTATCTTAGTGACCTTCTATTACAACAGGCCATCAATGAAAAGGTCTACAACTACTTACATGTGGAAAAGCCCAGAATACCAGTCATCTTTGGGATACCTAAAACCCACAAAGGAATAAATCCACTACAATTTAGGCCGATTGTATCAGGAGCAGGTGGAGTGACTGAGCCCCTGGGAAAATTTATTGATTACATGACCAAAGAATACACGTCTTTATTGTCCCATGTCTGCAAGGATTCTTGGCACTTCCTCCGGGACATTCCCACCTCTTGCTACTCCCCAGACACCTTAATGGTCACAGTGGACATCAAAGATCTGTTTTCCAGCATCCCTCATCAAAAGGTTTGGAATGGTTTGCCCAATTTCTAGGCCAGAAGACAACCCTTAGTAACAAAATGTCCAACTTGCTTACCGAAATGATGGAGATGGTTTTGTCCAACAACTTCATCTTTTTTAATGGTGAATTATACCGGCAACGCAAGGGGGTTGCCATGGGGGCATCTTGTGCATCCTTCTATAAATGTAGTATTGCACATGTGGGAGCATACATTCGTTTAATACCCCCATGGAAAGACCACATTCTTTTTACAGACGTTATTTGGATGACATCTGTATTTTATGGTCTGGCTCTGAAGGGAACCTATCTGAATTCTTTACACACATCAATTCAACAACGAATTTCCTACAATTCACACACACAGTGGATCAGCACGAACTTCATTATCTGGACATTACTCTTTACAAGGACTACAATCAGAAAACTTTCCATTCCAAACTACATCGAAGGCAACATTTTCCAACTCCTTGCTACACTTGAAAGTGCCCACCCACCATATCAAAAGAGGGGGATCATTAAGGGGCAGCTCATCAGAGCAAGTAGAATATGCAGTACGGAGAAAGATTTTGATTCTGAGGTGGAATTTTGAAAAACCTTTTCTTGGAGAGAGGTTACCCTCTGGAACTATTTCTAACTCTAGCAGCAGAGGTAAAATCTGCACGACATTCCCTCTACAAACCAATACTAGGGGGGGGGTTTGTACCAGTGACCAACAATACACAAAACAAGGATACTGCTCACACTAACAGTTTTGCACACACATACTCATCAAATTCCTATGAATTGGAAGAAACAATCTTACATCACTGGCCGGTTTTAACCCTCTTTGAAGAACTAAAGGACTACATACCACCTAAACCCAGTTTTGTTCGTAAAAGAGGGGCTAATTTAAAGGAATTATTTGAAAGAAATCAAAGAAAAAAGATGAAGGTAAAACAACCAAGGCTGGGCACATTCAAATGTGGTGCCTGTGCCCAATGTCATGCCATATCCAAAGAAACAGCACCATACCTCCCGTCTAGGAACTACAAGATACACCCCACTGGATTTTACTCCTGTGCCTCTAGAGGGGTCGTATACTTGGGGATCTGCACCAACTGTCAAAGTTTCTATGTGGGCAAAACTGAGAGGGAATTAAGAAAACGTATCTACGAGCATCTTTATGACATGACCAGGAAGAAGGAAACCAACGCCTTCTACAAACACTCACTCTCCTGCCCAGAACCCAAAATCCAGTTTCTAGTTCTGGAACAGGTTGAGCCAGATGCAAGAGGTGGTGACTGGGAATCCACCTTGGGCTACCGTGAACTATTATGGCAGTTGAGATTGAATGCAGGAAGCCACCAGGTCTGAATGGGATGATCAGCATTAAACCGGTCCTCAAGCTTAGGAGGGCTAGGTTATAACTCTCACACTTGACCCCTTCATACCACAGCATCCCCACACAGCATATTAAATTATTGAACATCCACGGTTATAGGATTCCGACTAATAAATCAAATTCTATATGAAATGTTATATGGATGGGCATTAAAAATATCTCACGCATATTTTATTGCATGTTTTTATCAGTGTAAAGTAATAAGGAAAAACATTTTTAACAATTCACTGACAATCTAAACACATCTTTAAGCATATTCTTTAACAATCTACAACCCCAATCAGACATCAGACTTTTATGTCCTGAAACCTAGGAAACTGGCATTTTAAAATGTTTTTATGGTTAGTCATTTTATTTAAGTGCATATGTTATTGCAAACATTTCATTTTTTGAGTTGATATAATGACTAACTTTTTTTAACACCCAACTCTAAAGCACCACACCTTAGTACTAGATTTACTAATTAATTAATTGTATAATTGCCAGGCTATTTAATGGAGGTTACTGCACACTGCAATTTGTTTTCACTTGATAAAGCTCAGGATTGCCTGAGCGAAAGCGCTTGTGTGATTTTATCTGTGACTTTTGGAATACTTCAGAAAGAAAAATACAGCCTTGTGGACTTTAGCAGAGTTCCGGTTCCTTTCTTCAAGGTCGTGGATTATTCTTTGCTTGTCTTTGGTTTTTTGTGCATTACTTCGCTAGTATAATGCTCCCAGTCTATGTCTGGGTATTTTCAGTCACCCAATATAATGTGGTTTGGAGGACTTGATATATTCATGTATTCCAACATAGGCCAGGTGCAGTTCCTGGTGTTGGGACTGTAGTCTGCAGCAGGCTATAAACTGGGAGGCAGTTTTAGCCACTGTTACTTGACCATGGCTAGTCCATGCTGCTTCTTGTTGTGGTACCAACATGGGGGTGTGGTTATCATTGACAATTATTGCTAGTCACCCTCCTTTTGTAGCTTGTTCCATGTTTTGAGGCTGTACAGCACAGTATGAGATGTAACCTGGTAGTGTTAGGGTGCTGTTGTGAGCCTTGACCCAGTTTTCTGTTACAGCACAGATATCAACATTCTCCATACTGGGTGAGTTTAGAATGTATGCATCTTGCTGTTTAGACTTCTGGCATTCGGTAGCATTATATCTAGGTTATTATCCCTTCTGATACCTATGGAGGTAGGTTTGTGTTTTGAGCCTTACCTATTCAGTGCACGCTGTGGGTAACAACAGCCTTTGCCAGTATCCATACGGCCTGCACTGATAGGTGCATGACAGTCCTAGCAGGTGGAGCATCATGTCATGCTCAGCATGTCATCCCAGGCTGGCACACATTGGATCCCCTTTGACTAACTGCAATACTTCAGCCAATTATTGCAATTGATCATCTCATTGTCATATTGTGGCATGATACTTGGTGAGGGTAGGATGTTAGTCACGGTCCTCAGGTGTGCATATAGTACATGGTGTTACATTACTTAACACATGGCATTCATGCCTCAGGTGGTGCTGCAGGGCTGCCTCTGTCGGATGCACATATTATACTCCCTGTACATGTTTGTGAGCAGGTCATGTCATTTTAGGCATCCCTGTTATTATTTGAGTGAGTCAGAGGGGGTATCATTCCCAGGGTTCCTACTGAGCCAGTGTATGTGCTATGCGTTTCCTCTTTGCCAAGGCCAGGGCATACTGGGCACGCCTCCTTCTGCCTACTGGGGCAGGCTCAGTTTGTTCCTCCTCTGAGTCACGCTCTGCCTGTGATGGCCTTGGCAATTGTGGGGGGTTGTTTGGCCCAGCCCTATGCTGGTCCTGCTGCAGCTGTTTTCGCAAGATCATATTATGTAGCATAGCACATACCATGACAATTTGGGTACATGTAGCTGATGTGTACTGCAAGGCTCCACCAGATGTGTCCAGACACCAGAACCGTGACATGAGCAGCCCAAACACATGCTCTATTACATTATGTGTTTGTGTGTGTGCCTCATTATGGCGTTCCTGTTCAGGTGTGTGTGCGTTTCTTATGGGTGTCATCAGCCACGGCTGCAGTGCATAACCTGCATCCTCCACTAGGTGTCCGTGTGGGATGTCCCCACTGGCAAATGTCTGGTACAGCTGCGTCAAATGCCAGATGTGGGAATCATGGTAGCTCCCAGGGCAGCCAGCACACACATTCATTATTATGCCCTGGGCATCACACACTACCTGGCAGTTGATGGAGAGGAAGCCCTTGCAGTTAATGAAGGCCCTACCCCGCTCACTGGCTGGTGCTTTGATGTGTATGTGCATGCAGTCTATTGCACCCACTACCTCAGGGTATTCTGCTATTTGCTGGAAGAGACGCATATTGCTGGCCAATACCTCACGGGCATTGGGGAAATATACATGATCACTGACATGTGCTGACATGGCATCGAGGAACTGGTGCAGTACCCTGGAGGCTGATGCCAGTGATATCCCCATCATATCACCAGTTGGTCTTTGGAAGGTACCTGTTGCTAGTATTCTTAGGCCAACACATACCTTGGTTTCCACTGGGATGGGTTCCCCTCTATTGGTTCTGTGTGTGAGGCGTGGCCTGCACAGCTCAACTATTTGATGCAGGAGCTCTCT
>NW_025048950.1:15000-32500 GCF_019279795.1 Protopterus annectens | reverse complement strand
GTATTGTCCATAAACAACCATTACATCCTCCATTACCATACTGTACATGCCTGGGGATGTTCTGCATGTAAATGCAACATGGAACACACCTCATCCTAAAAGCTGTGTGGTGCGTGAAATTAAAGCCACATACATCAATAGCACTACATACCTAGGGAGGGGTCTAGTCCCAGTGTTGTGAAGTAAGATTGTGCATGTATGTGAAGGGATCTACTTCAGGTTGCAGAATATACATGTCCCAGGGGTCATCTGTCCAAGAACTGCATGGCATATGCTAACTTTTCACAGGTATCATCCTGTGGACATACATTCCATCACAATTAGTGTTAGATGTGTAAGTGGCCTCTTCCCCACTGTATAGGTGTGCAGTGATACTGGGGTTGGTATATATAGCTGGGTGTAGCTGTTGTGGACACAGCCAACATCATTGCAGTTGCTGTTGAGTGTATCCCCCAGTGTAGCTGGCTGTACTACTGTACAGTTCATGTTAACAGGTGAGGTAGTTGTCTATCACACTATCTGTGGTTCTACAGCACCTCTCACCCTACAAAGGGTAGGGATGTGCCACCCACACCAGCACACATATGTTTACTGAGTTGAGGATTGCACTACTTTGGGGAAGGGGACATATACCCTGCCAGTACCATTGTCAATGACATTAAACTAGCAGACTGCTTATTCCACAATGTGTTGTTCTTTGTAGTCTAGCTGGGTGGAATTACATAGGCTACAATGGGTTCCTTGTACAGGTACATACATCCATGTGTACAGTATTCTCTGTGTAGTGCATCAACACCAAAGCTTCTGTGTGTGTGTTATACACAAACATGTGGTGTGTACCACCCAGTGCATCTACCATTGTCCACTGTAGAAGGGCTGCTAACAGCAGCCACCTTGCACTCACCTGTATACACCACACCCAGACCTATCGGCCATGTGGCACAGGCAGTAACTCTTATACAGACCTGTGACATGTGTTCACCTGTACCCAGGATATGGCACAGCTAATGTGTCACCACAGTGCCATACCTCTTATGAGATATGACAGCAGACCATCCTCCTGCTGACACATGGACACCTACAACACAAATGGATAACATTATGGAGACCACAATCATTCAGTGTTAATAACAGCTATAATGCATCATGGCTGGACAGCTACACTTCCTGACATGTAAGCATTAAACGTTACTGCTGACAACATGTTACACAGCAGTACATTGGTACACTGTAGTACAGTCACCATGTGCATCAGAACCATATTAGCCTGTCCCTGCATCAATGTTATGGATGACAGGGATGTGGCACAGGTATCATCATATGCACAGGGTGTGTTGTTGGTTTGCCAGAGACCTAGGCTGGGCCATACATTTGATACCATATGTGTGAGTGAGGGGTTTTAATTACTGATATGGCCTTGGTGATGTGAAGTGTGTAAGTATGGGGTTGCCCTAGGTGTGTTTGCATTGTGTGTGAGTATGCATGAACACCGTTCTGCCATGTGGCTGGTCTATATAGGTGTTTGTTGGACATCTGCAGACCATACCTGGCAGGGTGTGCAGTTCACCACCTCCGGCCATGGACACGAGAACTGTGCCTGCCAGGAGGTCCATGGGCACGTCCAGGTACAAGCCACAATATGGTATTCTCCCCTGATGATGACATATGTCTGCTGGAACCAGGTCCATCCTGGGACTGGCCAGGACCATGTGCATGTGGCTTGCTGTGGTGTGGTGTGGACAGCATCCCCTGCAGTGCTGGGGCTAGTACTGCCACTACAGGAGTGGCTTGGTGTCCTTGCATGTCCACCTCAACCTCCAGCTGTTGGTGTTGCTGACCTACATCCACATCGCCGTCGCACCAGTCCCACCACATGCTCTAGCACAGACAATCCACGGTCAATGAGTCTCACCATCTCACAACGCCATCTATCCATGACCTCTGTAAAATAATGGAGGGCACCTGAAGATCACGGATGTTGTCAGTTACAGCTGAAAGAGTAGCCCTCTGCAGCCTCAGACCATGCCTGGTGTACCGTTCTATACATGCCTGCATCTCCATGACAGCCTGAAACATGCATCTGATGGTACCAGGTATATTTCTTCTGCCAGGGGCACGATGACCAGCAGCCCTCCAATGAGCACCCCTATACATCTGCCTATGTGGTACCCTGCCGGACATCTGGCTATGGCTGCTGTGTCCAGACACAGCAGCCATAGATATCACACTGTCCTGTGCACTGTCACCAACCGCCAACTGTCCCTCTGCTATGGCCACTGGTGATGGGGTAGCTATAGGCACTGTGACTGTGTGCGAGGATGGGGTGGATAACAGGGGGATGTCAAACGATGGCACAGTTTCAGCCTCTGACAACCCCATCTGTGCCTAAACACACCTATCATCATTTTCAGTGTCTGTATGGACACCATCAGATTGCCTGCAGGAGGGACCCTGACCCCCCTCGCCACCTGTGAGAGGAAAACAAGAAATGCGCTTTAAGACCTATACATCATTGCTTAACAGTACACACATACACACCAAGACGCACACACACAAACACACACACAGACACACATATGCACACACACACACACACACACACACACACACACACACACACACACACACACACACACACACACACACGTGCGCACACCCTGACAGTCCACCATAATACTTACCTGTCTCTGAGTTTACAGACTGCCCCAAATTTATTCTCTTAAGTTCCCCATCCTGCATCACACTTGGAAACCTACACTCATTACTACCAATCATTAATGTATCATTCTTCTAATTGCCTAGACAAGTGATCACAAAACATGACCTGTTATTCCATTACCTCTTTGATTTGATTGGAATCAGTTTTACAAAGACTCACTGCTGTCATCCAGTGCTCACCCTGAGTTTGTCCCAACATCGTGAGCATAGCCCCCATATGTTAGGGGCTACTAAAGTCACTCAATAATGTCACACACTGGAGTGTCATATGTAACTATTGCTCAGTAGATGCAAGGTTTGTTGCTCTATTGACTTATTATGTGGCCAACAGTAATATTTGGAAACACTCACTAGTGTTGTCTAGTAATTCCCCAATGCATCTATAGTGCTGCATACGTGGGTATTCTTTCACCTTTCTGCTGATTGCAATTATAACAGTATACCGGGTGTCTAGTTTCCCTCCCAATGCATGTTCCATGCTACAGACCTTATTATACTATCAGCTGTCCTGAAATTACATGTCATACAAGTATTCCTGATGTCTCATGTGTCTGTCAATGACTCTGTGCTGCACAATTTCAAAGGGAAGTCGAGAAGTATGAACAACCCCACAATCACACGTGCATACATGGACACACACACACAAACACACACACATGCACACACACACACACACACACACACACACACACACACACACACACACACATACACACATATCCTACATACATCAACCCCCTCCACTCCACCATATTGCACTTACAGACAAAATAACCCCCACACACACTTACAGGTGAGGCTGCAAGAAGATATTGCAGACCTCCCATTACCCATCTGTCAACATGTATGACATATGGTACTCAACAGCATGCAGTGCAGCTATAGTCAATCCATGATAGCAACAGTATACATGTGTTTGATGCATGGGCTGTGTTAGTAGGTGATGACCCTTCCCCTGGAACACACTGCACACATGTACACAGTATTGCTGTGCACTTGTTCGGCACCCTGGAATGTTCTGTGCACCATACCTCACAGGTGTACACACCATTGCTGAATGTGTATTACTGTATCAGTTATGCCTGCTCTGTTGCTCACAGCTCCATGTGTTTGTCCGACACATTCCTGAGATGATATGTGGACAGATCTCATTTGTGAATGTCTGATGTCTGATTTACAGATGTCATCATCAGTGGTGCATGTATAGTCAATATGATACAAGTACACTGACAACCATCAAACCTTACCGTGGCTATAGGTAGTATACACATCCTTATTGATATGACGCCCTCTTCCTTGATATGCCACGGGACCACATTACTGCATATGTTAACATTACATGAACCTGATATATGACATATGACCTGTACAATATAATGCAGTGTCAAACAAATGTGTTAGTTGTTCTGATGCTGATTGAGATGCATACACTTCGTAGATGCATATGTGTGCACGCCCTTGTCATGATGGTTTGTTGCACCTAATGTTATGTGTACTACAGCAGTCATTATTCCTGGCAGGGTATACTAGCATGGGCCATCAACATTTACCAGTATTTGGTCAGTCTGCCCTACACATGTCCCCCAACTTTGCATAATTGCAAGGTCAACTCATGTGCACATCCCTTGGAGTTCACACACTGCCATCACTATTGCTGTGGAGTCAGGGTTATGTCTGCCACAGTTCCTGACCCTGACTGTGTGCAGATACAGCCATTCAAAGCATCCTTTGAATCCCTGCTGCAGTGCACTATTGTGTCATGATGACACCCCTCCCCACCTTCAGCCTTTTTGCAGATGCTTGACAACTATGGCCTACACATATGTGTCAGTTTGCAGTGTCCCAAAAACTGCACACCATGTGTGCCAGCCTAGTCCCAGCTAATGAATGGCAAACAAACAGGTGTACACTGGCACCAGCAAGGTACAGATAGGGATGGTGGGCCTGAGGTGGGGTGAGGTGTTGGTTGTGCAGCACATGTATTTTACTACTGTCTGTAGGTTTCCAACGTGGTCTTGGTACACCAGTACACATTGAAATGCATGCCTTTTAGGGACCTTTTCTGTTATGCATACGCTACTTGTAGAGAGGCCTGGCTGATGTTTTCTGTGGTACAACTGTCCCATCTGTTTACCCTAACCCATGGGCCACGCGTATGGAAAGTCCAGGCAGTTGCTGACATGGGTACTGCACAGCTAGTACTTGCTAGACATTCCTGCAACTCCCTCAGTGTTGTTTATTTATTTATTTTATTTTACATTTGTTAACTGGGCTAGTCCAACTGGATACATGTCCATTTTCAGTGGAGGCCCGAGGAGAAAAGCTCCGCTATCTAATACATGGTAAAAAATATAAACACAATATATAAGTTATTACAAGCACAATAAGCATATTCCACAATACTTGGGGTATTTCAAGCACAAAAAATACTTAAGACATTAAAACGGAAAATGAGAAAGTAAGGTAATAGGAGATATAGCTGATACAGAAATACTGGAATGGGTAGTATGATACAGCAGAGATTAAGGAGTTTGTTTAAAAGTTTTCAATAGTATGTAGAGAAGAGTATAGTTGATAGATAAGTGACAAGAAAGTTAGTAATGGAATGTAGATAGGAGTATAGTCGATAGATAAGAGACAGCATGAACACTGAAAAGAAAGAAAAATCTACCTGAGAGGAGTGTAAGGATGCGGTTTGTGTGAGGAGTTGGAAAGATCAGCTTGGGTTGTTGCATGAGCATAGCCAGTGATTGGTTAGATAGTGTTTTAGTTTAGTTTTAAACAGTGTGATGGATGTTTGGGATATTAAGTCAGGGGGAAGTTGATTCCATATCTTACCAACTGAGTTAGAAAATATAGAGTCACCTGCTGTGTTCTTTGATAGAGAAGTTTGAATCAGTGTTTTGTTCAAGAGCGAAGGTTTTTAGGTTGTTGTAGGGTTTTATAAGGGTGGAGAGCATAGGTGTATTTTCAGGGTGGTGAAGGGCTTTTGGGCTATGGAGAGCTGATAGTATTTAATTAGGTGGGTAGTTCTAGCCATCCTAGGTGGCGGAGATTTTGGCAGTGATGTGTTTTATATGGGGAGGCAGTGGCAAATCTGGCAATGTTATTATAGGCTGCTGTAAGCTTATTGATATTGTATTTAGTAAGGTTAGTATATATTGGGGAAGCATATAGGAGTGTCGATATGAGATGGGTTCTAGCTATGGTAGTTCTTGCTTCAGGAGTTAGAAATGGTTTGATTCTGTAGAGGGAACCTAATTTTCTATTAGTTGCTTTTATGATTGAGTTGATATGAAAGTCAAATTTAAGTAGGTTGTCAATAGTTATGCCAAGAAGTTTGGCTGTTTGGTCAGGAGAGATAAGGGTGCCATTGTTAGAGGTGAGAGAGAAGTCGATAGAGGGGGATTGGTGTGTGGGTAGGAACAGGAGAAGTTTAGTTTTCTTAGGGTTTAGGAGGAGACAGTGATTAGAGAACCATTGCTCTAAGGTGGTGAAAGTTTTTGGGTAAGTGAGTGTAGGCCAGTTTGGGTGGTGGCTGAGCAAATGATGGTGGTATCAGCGTATTGGATACAAGTAGATTGAGGGTGACAAGATGTAGGTCATTGATAAAGATGGAAAATAGAAGAGGGCCTAAGATGGAGCCCTGAGGGACTCCCAGAGTGGTGGGCAGAAGTTCGGAGAGATTAGTATTCCATAACACTGCTTGTTTCCGATTTTGAAGATAGGAGGAAAACCAGTTTAAGGCAATGCTGTCAAGAGAAAGAGATTTTAAGCGATGTAGGAGTAGTTGGTGGTTCACCATATCAAAGGCTTTTGACAGGTCAACAAAAAATGCTGATGAGAGTAGGTTATTATTTCGGTTAGTATTAATGGAGTCAATAAAGGATAATAAGGCTGTGGTGGTGCTATGGTAGGGACGAAATCCATGTTGGCAGTTTGCGAGGAGGTTATTGTTTAGGAGGTGACTAAGTAATTGTTTGTGGATACATTTCTCCATTATTTTAGCAAGAGGAGATAGCAGTGCTATGGGGCGGTAGTTGGAATATTCAAAAGAATCACCCCCTTTGAAGAGAGGGATGATGTGGGAGATTTCCCAGAGTGAAGGTATTGTACTTTCTTTATGGTTCTATTGATGAGTATAGAGATCGGGTAGGCAATAGCTTTAGCTCCTAGCTGGAGATATTCAGCTGGTATTTTGTCGGCTGAGGGGGTAGAAGGTTTCAGTTTTTGAAGTAGGTTTAGAATATGGGAGGTGGGTATGGGTTGCAGCTGGAATGGTGGTAGGGTACAGTTAGGGATCCCTAGTAGATCAGGGTCAGGGCTTTGTTGGTTGGCTAGTTTTAGTATTGTAGAGGTAAAGAAGTTGTTAAATTCATTTGCTGTTTGTAGGGGAGAGTCAGGGTTGGAGCCTAGAGGATTGGGAGTTTCAACTTTGCCAGGGGATAATAGTGTGTTAATAGATCTCCAGAACTTTTGTGGTTGGTGTTGGGAGGATTGCTGTAACTGGGTATAGAAGTTTTTTTTATCTTGTATGATAGCTAATTTAGTCCTGTTTCTTACTTGTTTGAAGTTAAGGTGATCAAAGGAGTCTTTAGTGGCTCGCCATTTAGTCCAGGCTTTGTTCCTAGTAAGGATAAGTTTTTTTGTATTGCTTGTAAGCCATTGTGCTGTCTTAGGTTTTATGCGTATACAGCGCATGGGGGCATGATGATCTAGAATAGTGAGAAAGGTATGATTAAAATGGTTGACCGTGACATCTATTGGGAGGGTTTGTAAAGGTAACCAGTTAATTAGGCTAAGTTCATATTGAAATTGATGGGGATTGAAATTTTTGCTGCGAGATAAGCGGATAAGGGAGGTATTGATAGTTGTATTTTATGCCTAATAATGTAAGTTAGAGAGTGGCTAAGGTCATCTGGGAGGGTTCCTGTAGAATACTTTTGTTGGGGGCTATTAGTTAAGATCCAATCTAGTATGGTCTCTTTATTATTGCTTTTATTTGTTCTAGTTGTTGAATTAATGGTTTGATGGAATCCATGCAGGTGGTTGTGGGTAGATGGATTAAGTTGTTTGCATACTCCAATCGATATTAAAGTCACCTAATAATATAGTTTCTTGAGGGAGATTGATCGAGAACCAGTTAAGTAGGTTCTCTAATATAGGGGGATTGTTACCTGGGGGAAGATAAGCGCAGATAATATTAATGGTTTTGTGTGGATTGAGGGAGAATTTGGAGATAATAATTTCAGTATTAGTGTCAATTGGAGGGGTATGAATTGCTTTACATACTCCAAGTCCAGTTTTGTATAGTATAGCTACTCCACCACCTTTTTTATTGGGGCGGTCATGTCTTAGAATGTTATAGCCCGGGGGGATAATTTCATTGTCTTTTATAGTGGGTTTGAGCCAGGTTTCGGTAAGGCAGAGAATGTCAAATTGTTGAACTTCTAGTAGGGCATGGAGAGCAGTAACTTTGTTACAAATGCTACGGATATTAAGATGAGCTATATATAGAGATCTGGGAGGGTTAGGATGTGGTTTAGACATATTTTTCATATGTTGGGTGATAGGGGGAAGTAGTAAGGTGTCTGGGCCTGGATTAGGGTGTATATCTCCGTCTATTAATGACAGAACTTGTGTAAGGTAAGTTAATTGTGAGGGCTTGAAGCAGTGGATGTGTTTTGAGAGTATATGAAGAAGATATTTGATGTGTGAGAGACGATGGTATTTAGGTTCCAGGTATGAGTTGTTGTATATGGGACTGAGATATGTAGTAAGTGTTGATGGGGGGGTAGTTAGGGTGTGTTTATGTGGGATGCTAACATTAGGACTGAGTGGCTGTTCATAGTTGGTTATGATGTAGGTAGAGGATAGAGAAGTTAGCAGAGTTATAAGTAGGAGAGGGAGGTATGTGTGGGACATTGTTACGTTGAGTTAAAGACACTATATAGTAGAAATATATTTAGAGAGGTAGTGGGTGGGTATGGGGGTGGAGAGAGGAAGTTCTGATTGGTGAAGAATGTATAGGGTGTGGCTATGTGGGAATAAATGTAGAGGTCCCAGGGGCGGGTGGGATTAGGGGGCAGGGAGGGGAGCGGAGTGAGCCAGAGGGCTTAACGGAGGATGAGCCAAAAGAGTAGAAGAGAGCTGAGAGGAGACAATCAGCCAGGTAGGAAAACAGCAGGTAAGTAAATGCTGATAGTAGGACTAGTAAGGTGTAATAGAGTATAGTATAAGCAGATGCACAGTACACAGATCCCAAAGGGAGGTAGTTAGGCCAGTGGAAGGAAAATTCCCTAGCAGGGCAACTTAGAGGACAAGGAGAACTAGTGAAGAAAGACAAAAGAAGTAGGTAGGCTGTTGTATATCCTGGTAGGGGAGCTTACTGAACACCTAGTCGGCCTCTGGGAAGTTATCTAGTACAGAGGTTTAGCAGCCTAAATACATACTTTCACAACCTTCTGGGAAGGGATTAATTCTGTTCCTGAACAAGGGATGAAGCAGCTGAGTTTGTTTGAAAAAGTTTTGGGTGTAGGTATTCAGGCCAGGCAGAGCCACAGAGGGTACTGTTGATAAAAGCTGGAGAAGAGAAGACAAGCAGAGAAGAAATTACACTAAGTCAGTAGTATAGTAGCACAATGACATTCAGTAACTATATACTGTTAGGCAGGAGGTAAAAAACACACAACTTCTCAAGCAATAAACTATGCAGTAATTTACATAAACAAATTAAAAGCAGAGTTATCTAAGAAGCACACTGTACAGCTAAAGGGTGTGGAAGCGAAGTTCTGTTGGTAGTTGGCGCTTCGCTATTCAACCAACACACACGCTGGTGTGGCGCGTTTAACAATTCAGGTAGACCCTCAGCAGTAAATAATGATACTGTTTTAATACATCGCGTGTCATTAATAATGTTAGACTTTGGGCGCTAACCTACATAAAACCTGCTGCAGTATGTCTAGAAAATAAGCGTAAGACGCTAACCAGTACAAAAATCTGCTCAGGGAGACGCTTGTGTTGTCAATAACCAAACGCTGCTTAGTAAACGCACGTGTTAGTGTGGCGTTCTATTAATTAGAGCAGCGTTTAATAAAGCAAGGGAAAAATACGCAGTATTAATATGACATTGATAAATTATCGCCATCTAGCTCAGGTAAGCTGTTCTGGACACTACATACTAGCGCACATATAACAGTGGCGTTCTGATAAAATGAACAGCGTCCACATAGTAAAAGCACTAGGGACCTAAAAAACAATCTATACAGTTGATGAATCACTAAGTAGCAACACTTTAAACGTTCGCCATTTAGCTCAGTCAAGGTATTTTGGACACTAAATCATTAGCGCACTTAGAACTGTTGCGTACTGATAGAAAGAACAGCGTCCACAGAATAAAAGCAAGCAGGATTTGAAAAACTCTCAATACAGTTGCTGAATCACTCTGTGTAGCAACACGCTAAACAGCGTTCTCAGAAGTAGAAAAGTAAAGCATATACTTTAAGCAATAGAGCGGTTGAGTCCTCTTAACAAGCACAGTTGGGCTACTTTAAGTTTCGCCTAGGCAAGGCACGTGTAGCGGTGGCGTTCACTTGGAGCACAGTATTTAACAGAAGCAGTCAGTAAAAAAGGAGTACAGTCGATTGACATTAACCAGGACAAAATGAACTATAGCGAACCCATTTAAGTACAAGACAGTTAATAAACTAGTTCAGCCAAGATAAGCAAGTAGCCTCATTCAGGTATGACTGTTATAGCATATAAAAGCAAAACAGAACTGTTCTTCTATAACACAATAAGCTATACATAAATCAGCGATGCAATGTAGCACATAAAAAAGACCTCTTACAGTTGTTGCCGATGCAGCTCCACGTTAGCACCAGGATACACAGCAGCCAAAGAGGGGCTTTCTAAAGGAAGAGAGCGGCCTAGGGTTGGGGGTTAAATAAGTAGGTAGGGATGCTGCATGACTGGTTTGCTACATATGACATTATCTGTCTTGGATGGCCATCTGTTTATTTCCTATAATATTCCTGTCCCATAAATCCTCGCCACATACATGACTGTCTGCACTGTTTGCCATGGTATATGTAATGGTGATGTATGGCTACATGTCCAACTCCTGGGTGCTACCTGTTGGGTATGGAGTCCATGCCATGGCATGTAAGATGTGTGCAAGCCATGGTTGCTTCTGTTGCAGGTAAGTGGGCACATTTGATGGCCAAACATCTTGGACAGCAGACCATTTCTTGGTGTGACATTGGGGACATGTAATTGCTGAAATGTTCATTCTCATTAAAAATGTATGCAGTCAGTACCTCAACAGCTGCTTTCACTATATTTTATCTGGACTGTGTGCACACATATGCTTCCAGTGTTTGTGAAGGTATGTATTCCCCATATTTGATGTCCTAATATACGATTCCATATTACACACTCATTGCTCATGTTAGGACCACATTGCAGGTCGTAAGGGTTGTGGACTGCAGTATTGTGATATGCTGTACTGTAGACCTGTAATAGTTGCCATTGTAATACTGGTATATACACAGCTGTAGCACTGTATAAGGGTGATGTTTCACATATGTCCCTACTGTAGGCCATTTGTCCCACCATTATGTTCATCTCTGTGCAAACATTTTGCAATGACAGGATGTTAGTTATATTGCAGGAGTCTGACATACCCTTCAGATATACCATCATGGTGACCACTGTGATGCAATGCAGTTAACAGCAACAATACGTGAACATGTACAGCATACATTATGGGTAGGTGTGTTAAATCTGTGCAAGGAATATGCCATGGCCATAACATGACCAGTGTATTGGCAAACCTGAACAAACACTATATTCACCAGCTACAGGCTGCTGCCCTGGAGGTATACCAGAGGGACCTACATAAGTGTGTGAGAGATGTGATGACAGTAGCCACAGCTGTGGTGCTGGTACAGGGTGGGTGCAGCATTACAGTATATCAAAAGTACAAGCCCACAATACTACAGATTATGCACATTTATGCAGCAACAGACTATATATATATATATATATATATATATATATATATATATATATATATATATATATATATATATATGTCATCTCACATAAGCATGACCTAACTGTACAGATGCAGATGGATATGCAGCATGTGCCCTGTGGCCTTACCTACATGCTCCTCTGCCATTGTGTGGGTAGCACCCACCTCCGCTATGGTCTCCGCCAGGTGTTGTGTGTGCGGGTGGGCAGGTGCCCTGATGCTGGTGAGGAGCTCCTCTACATGTGTCAGGGGGGCTGGATGGCATGACCCCCACCTGTTGCAAGCTGGTCCCCCCTGACTGCAGCAGCCTGCTGACGGGCATGGTGAAGATGGTCTGTGCATCGATGCTGGACCTGCTTATAACTGCAGTTATGCAGGCTGACATAATTTACCCTGTGGACAAGATTGTTCCACAGGTTGGTCCACTCCTGCTGATCATGGGCTGTTCTGCCAAACAACACCTGGTAGTGCTGCACCAGGTGTGAGATGATGACGTTATTCTCCTCTGCTGTATAAATGGGCAGCCTCTCCCTGGACATCTTGTCTGAAAGACATAAAGATGGAAACAGGTCTGAGGACCTCATACAGCAAGGTTATCATAGTTGTTAATACACATCTCTGTCTCCCCCCACCATATCTGCAACAACAATCTGATCACAAAACTCAACAGGTATGTCTACAGAATACCTACCATTGGGACATATATCATATTGTACAACACATTGAGCAATGTGTTTGTAGTCATGTTCCCTGTGAGGACACTATCATTGGTGGCCTGTTACAGACAATGTCACCTGCATGCCATTGTAAGGGTCACTATGGTTCTATATATGCATATGTTCTGTTTGCTATGTGATTGCTGCACATATGTTGTTTTGTGTTATTGAGGATATCTATGCATGTTGTTGGACATGATCTGGGAATGTGTGGACTACTACTACCCACATATGTTCTATAACAGTGACACAATAGCATGTTTGGGAACAGTTGCCAGCAGAAAAACCTCTCCCACCTCATCTGGCCATGTTACCAAGCCACATCACATGTGGGAACCATCCTGGGGCCTCCTCATCTACTGGTCCTGCACTACCTTCAGGTGTAACCACCTCAGGGGATGGTGTTCACCCCCCTGGGAGCACACACAGACAGGATCCTGTCAACCAAGATCAGGTCCAGGATCTGGTGCATAGGGAGCTTCACAGAGACTTGGGGGATGTGCTACAGCACCTTGAGACCCTCAGTACACACTCACAGGGTCAACATGCTCCTCCTGCTCAGCCTTCAGCCCAGGCACCTTCAGGGCCTTGAAGCTGATGTTATGACTCCCCATGGGTGGGGACCTTGGTCCCATTGTTTCCATATGGGGGCTCATGGGTCTCCTCATCACAGATGACACTACCCATCCAAGGTGTTTACCCACCACATGTGTCTTCTCTATCTTCCAACCCAACCCACCTCCACAAATATACCTGCTATCCTTCCCCAAATTACCAATCCCACCTTCGCAAACAAGGGCAATGTGTTCCCAACATGGGGTTCACACCTGACATAACCATCCATTTTGCACACACTTACTGATATATATATATATATATATATATATATATATATATATATATATATATATATATATATATATATATATATATATATATATATATATATATATATATATATATATATATATATATATATATATATATATATATATATATATATATATGTGTGTGTGTGTATTTTTATACATATGTGTGTGTGTTTGCATATATGTAGACATACACACACACACACACACACACACACACACACACACACATATATATATATATATATATATATATATATATATATATATATATATGTGTGTGTGTGTGTGGGGGGGGGGGTCCATTCAGACATCAGATCCACACTGTGTAACTCTCCTTCCTGCACAGCTGCACTGTTCTGCCTTGCTACAACACAGACAGGTGCCACATGTGGACACAGCCTAACATTAGGGGAACATATAGGGACAGATTGCAGATAAGCCTATTATACACCTATGGCATTTGTGCATGCTACGTTACACATTAACATGACTGTCCTGCAAGTGGTGGGCTCTGGAACCCACATGTGCATCATAATGGCATTGCTTCCACCACCATCTATTGGCCACACTAAATAACATGTCTTGCATTACACAACACACACTATGATTGCTTACATCTTGTCAGTCAGTACTGATCTGCACAGTTGACAAGTATGGCTCTCTGCCCACAGGGACAGACACTATTGTCCATAGCAGTTGTTCAGCTGGACATCATTACAGCAACACCTGATGGCACATATAAATAATTCCACATCATCTATCCCATTATTATGGCCCAAGTACTACATTCAATTACGTGCATATATACTTCACATACCTGTTGTGGGACTGATGTCTCTTCTGGATAGTTTGCTGTGTGGATGTCTGGATGGATGTGTTTTTTTTGTTTGTTTGTTGTATTTGCTTTTTTTTTTTTTTGCTTTCACTCTCTGTCTCTCTCTCCACTAAATGGATTGAGCTGCTTTGAATAGATTGCAGCATGGATTTTGTAGGTGATGCACATGATCATGGTCTCTGCACCAATCAGCATCCACCACTTGCTACCTGCATGCAGCATGCTGTGTAGTACTTCCAATTACCACTGTCATGGCAACCCACTACTATACATTCCTACATCATGCGGGTGTGGTCTCTTTACCTTTCCTGTATGGAGGACATCCTTCCTGTGTGTGGGTAGCAGTGTTACAGACAGCAGGTAGCAATACATCTTACAAGAGGACTTGCAGACTCAGGCCAGCTACATATTTGTATAAGGTTCCAGAACTACAGACAGTGTGAGTAGTGTTGTTATATGCATTGTATAGCACTAGTGTTACAGGGTTTATGTGTACATACTAGTTTAGCTTGGAATGCAGTCTGTCTTCATAGCTATCAACTGTGGGCCTATCCACATGATGGTCAGAGGATTGCCTGTTCTGTTTTGTCTGTCTACCACATAGATTTTGTGTAAGATATATCACTGGCATTGTGTCTGTTGAGTGCTATCAGTACATGGCTACATCCATTTGTGTTTCTGACTTCATATTCCTGACTAAGGGTATGTTGCGGACTATCCTCTAACACCAGCAACTTTCTCAGTGTATAACAACACTATTTCAAATATGGCCCTGTGTTCCGGCCTCTGTCCTCCACCTATATACCAGGCTTTGTCCATATGACATGCAGTAAGAGATTGTCATGTAGTAGCCTCTGATTATGTCATGCTGCCATTCCTGCCATCATTCCAGTGATGTTGTGGTCCACACTCATATTGTGGGGTACGGTCCATATATATGTGGGCTACAGCTGGACAAAACATGTGTGCCCTTCTGCAGTCCAAAGGTCAGTGTCTGTTACAGTGTTATATGCCCCTGTAAGTCAGTCTATGGGGGAGGGGAATGCACCATATATAACCTAGGCTGTTGCAACATGTAAAGGATATCAGTAGTAAGACACCTTAAGGTATATGGCTATACATTTGGGTACATTTGACCTTGGGAACGTTGGTGGCCTAGTGCTTCTGTTATACAGACTGATCCATTTGTCAGTGTGATAGTGATGTTTTTAGTTAAGCATTGTTATGTAACAAATACATCCTCATTGTGGCAAATTAATTCTTTTCCCCCTAGGGATTAAGTACAGAGTGTAATTAGAAGCTGGTGAACTATACTTTTCCAGTACATACTGTTGATTGATTGTAATCCTCTGGCCCAATCTTTTTTTACTGTTGTACTACTTGAAGGCCTTGGCCTGGACAGTAACATATGTTATGCTTTCTGATTACTGTATAAAATGATCTGCTTGGGAGTTGTATTACTCAGTTAGCATGTATTTCAAAGACCTAACAGCAATATGACATGGCATATACAACTATAATAGTACACAAATAAACATTTCTTATGGATGCAAACCTGTGTGTGGTGCCATATCCTTTGACTTCTCTGTGGGTATACGTTTCATGCAAAAACTGTCTTTTGTATGACTGAATCATATACTGTCCATTTTAAATGGTGGCAACTGTAGGAATACTGGCTGTTCAATATGCTGTGCACCCTCTAAATATGTAGCCAGAACTCACTTAATCTCTACCCTGTTATATGCTTCCCCCATATACACAAATCTTTCCAAACATAATCTTAACAATCTGACTAGATCATACAATAATATTGCAAGATTTGCCACCAACTCTCCTTTTAGGACCCATCACTGTCAGAATCTAAAACAGCTAGGCTGGCTTGAATTACCACTACTATTACAATTTAATCAACTCACAATTGCCCACAAAGCCCTTTACCAACCTAGTAACACCCCAATTCTCGACCCCTTATAAGACCTTATAATAACCTGAAGAATCTGCGCTCTGCCAACAAAATGTTGACACACATTTCCTTCTCAAATAACTTAGCAGGCAAATCTCTATTTTCAAACACAGTGGGTAAAATATGGAATCAACTACCAAACGATCTGACCACCCTCTCCTCTCTCCCATTATTTAAAACCAAACTAAAACTCTTTCTCTCTAATCACTGGTTATGCTCTTGTAATAACCCAGACTAACTATCCTTACTTTTCTTTTCTTTTACAAAATACCTGACGCTAACATTTTTCTACTCCCTACCTTATATCTTTACTACTTTCATTGATTATTACTCGTCCCTCCCTTTAGTCTCTACACTCCCTTCTCCTGTAATCATCAATCCTATTAACCTTTTCCTTCTGTCTTATTACTACTTCTGTTAACTCAAGAACTTGTACTCTATATTATGTCACTGTCTAACGATGCTTTCCTTTCTTTATCGTAATATGTTGTTTTTGAAATGTTAAGTGCTTTAAATGTAATGTTCAAATGCTATGTAATGTTTTTCTATATTTTTTATGTTGTATAACTGGAGCTTTTCTCCCCGGGCCTCCACTGAAAATGGATATGTATCCAGTTGGTCTAACCCGGTAAGCAAAGGTAAATAAATAAATAAATAATAAATAAATGTATCTTCCTATACATATCTATGTGTGTGTATATGTATTTACATATACATCTGTGTGTGTGTGTGTGTATATATATATATATATATATATCTATATATATATATATATAGATATATGTATATATATATATATATATATATATATATATATATATGTATGTATCTGCATATATGTTTGTGTATATGTATCTTTGGAATGTTTATTGCTTCCACATTGTACATTCCCTACGGTAGCAGACTGTATTGCATGATATGTTATTGATACCATCCTGACATCATACAGGTGGGATGGATTACTGTTGACTTCTTGTGGTTATGTTGTATAGGGTCCTGGGTATGGGACTTGCAAGTGTTGGTTTTGCGTTGCAGGGCAGATCTGTTTGGCTGTGGGGGAGGGGGTGATATCAATACTTACAAGAGGTACTTAGCTTGTGCCCCCTCACCCCCATTAACAGCAGTGTCTTTGGTCATATATGTATTTGTTATGTTCTCTTTTATATATATATATATATATATATATATATATATATATATATATATATATATAGGTTCCGGCGTATAGATCGCCAGACAAATGCCCACAAGCTACAACACTGAAAGCAGAAGGCCACAGCACCGCTAGACTGTAGAGAGGTGCAGCTGTAAGGGAGCTACATGGTGGGAGTGCACACAGATGTTAAACCCACCACATAG
>NW_025048950.1:0-10000 GCF_019279795.1 Protopterus annectens | reverse complement strand
TTCCAGGATTAATAAACAAAATCAGCAGCAAAGCAGTACTCCAACCATGCAGTCTATGGAATAAGTCCACCTTGAAATAAGGTAAAACAAAATAGAATATCTATTTATTACAAAACTGGTAAACGTTTTCACATAGGAGCTTCTTCAGACAATCAAACAGATAAATACTGGTCAAGTACATTTAAATAGTATAAGTGCACCAATCAGATAACACCAATCATCTCAATGCTGAAATACATTTAAAGAGACATCACATAAACCACATAGCAGTTTCTAAACTAAAAGCATACATATCAAAATATAAAATATATATGGGAAATATATATAACATAAAAATATGACTTAAAAATACATGCATAACACAATACATATGCTTGGGGCAAATGCTACTTGACACTTAATCTCCTAGACTTCAAGGTGGGCTTAATTTCATTCAAGCCCCTACCCCTATCTGCTCTAAGCCTCATAATCCACCTAACTTCTTTACTTTCAGTTAGATTTCGTATATCACCTTCCCGCACAGTTGGTTTAACCCAATCCATCACTAAAAACCTAAACCTATGCTCTTCCCCCTGTGCTATAATATGTTTCGATAGGGCATCAGTGGTTGTTTCGATGCTAATTTAATATACATGTTCCCTTATTCTACCTTTAATGGGTTTATAGGTCTTTCCAACATAAAATGACCCACGGATCACACACTTGGCTAGATAGACCATATGAGATTTCTTACAATTTGTGCTAATTTCAAAATGAAATGTTTGACCAGTATCAGGATGTATAAAGGATCCTGAAGTATCCAAGTACTCACAAAAAGTACAGTGACCACAGGGGTGTGTACCCTTAGTATATACATCACCTCCATCATTGTCTCTAGAGTGGCATAATAACCTCTTCAAGTTATGTTTATTATTAAACAAAAAACTGGGATTATCCCCTACCACTCCCTTAACTTCAGGATTCGTGGTCAGTATCCTGTCCGCACTACCTGGGGGTGAGTCCCTCCTGAGGCGGTTCCACCCAAAGGTGTTGCAGGACCAGCAGATGAGGTGGCCCTGGGGTGGGCCCCAGATGTGCTGGTGCCTGGTGCCATGACCAGATGAGGTGGGAGAGGTGGGTCCGCTGGGACTGGCCTCCCCAAACGTGCTATGGTGTTTCAATTTTAAAACATATGTGGGTTAGTAATAGTCAACACATTCCAGGATTAATAAATTAAATCAGCAGCAAAGCAGTACTCCAACCATGTAGTCTACGAAATAAGTCCACCTTGAAATAAAGTAAAATAAAATAGAATATCTATTTATTACAAAACTGGTAAGCGCTTTCACATAGGAGCTTCTTCAGGCCATCAAACAGACAAATACTGGTCAAGTACATTTAAATGTATAAGTGCACCAATCAGATAACACCAATCATCTCAATGCTGAAATACATTTAAAGAGACATCACATAACCCACATAGCAGCTTCTAAACTAAAAGCATACATATCAAAATATAAAATATATATAGGAAATATATATAACATAAAATATGACTTAAAAATACATGCATAACATAATACATATGCTTGGGGCAAATGCTGCTTGACACTTAATCTCCTAGACTTCAAGGTGGGCTTAATTTTATTCAGGCCCCTACCCCTATCTGCTCTAAGCCTCATAATCCACCTAACTTTTTTACTTTCAGTTAGATTTTGTTTATCACCTTCCCGCACAGTTGGTTTAACCCAATCCATCACTAAAAACCTAAACCTATGCTCTTCCCTCTCTGCTATCATAGCAACACTAGCACTGCCATACAATACCAGACTAAACAGTACCAGTCCAGGATTTCAATCTTTTATTTCTAGCCACAGGGCAGGATTCATGAAGGCTTGCACGGAGTCTAAGAGTAGTGTAAGACTCCATGCAGCCTTTGCGATCCAGGAACAGCCCTAAACTCCGTGTAAGAGACCAGCTAAAACGTCTCTTACACGGAGTGGGCGTGGATATGCTAATCACCTCACTTGCAGCCGAATAGCATGCAAATGAGGTAGATTAGCGATCCAGGAAGCCCAAAGCAGCCCATGTAAGAGCCGTTTTAGCTGCAGAAATGTACTCAGTTGACAACTGAGTACTTTTCTGCAAAAACCACAACGGAGCCATGTCAGCTCCAAATAAAGGGTGCATATGTGTCAGGCAGCATGCCAATGGCCAAATATGTGGCCATTGCAAGTTACCCAAATGCAAATATGAAAAATAAATACTTTTTTTTTCGCGGTGTTTAAAAGCGCAGCCCAGCATAAACGTGCTGCGCTATATAAAACATAAAAGCGAGGTTATAAACCCACAAATGTGGGTTTTATGCAATACATGGATTTACAATGCAGGGACCAGCAGACCAAAAACTACATGGCCACCGTGTAGTGGTTGCTAAGGGGGGAAGCTGAGTCTAAGACATGTAACTAAGCATTAGTAGGCAATCTGATGCAAATGAGTGTTAGGATACTCAATTCCACTGTCACATAGCAAATGAGCACATTCTGAGTAGTGTAAGAGATACATAAGGGGGAGGAACAGAGTAGGAGATAGGTGACATCACAGGGGGGAATGACAGAAAGAAATGCAGTTCATTGGAGGTCAGAGTTACATGACAGATGTCAGACACATATCATGGAAAGAGGAGTGCCACGACATAAGCATGGGAAAGTCAAGAAATGGAAGGTGTACACTGTTGCCTACACCAAAGTTTCTTGCTGGGCGTGCAAGCGCATGTGTGCGTGCCATGAAGTGCGAGTAGGACAGTGTGCGCGCGTGTAAGGCAGACAGAGCATGTGAGAGCATGTTGAGATGTTTAACACTGTTTGCATGGGTGTGCGCACATTTAAACCCGAATAAGCATATTCTGAACCAGGTAAGCATGTGTGCACGCATGTAAGCCACTGTGAGCGTGTTTCTGCTGGTATGCACGCTGCTCCCCCCTGAGGAAACAGAAAGGAAAAAGGAAGCAACAGAATTAGTAGGAAGTTAGCAGGGAATACTGCTGGAGCTAGCAGGTGAAAACAATTAGAAGCAGGCAATTAGACAGGCAGAACAGTAGCTCAGTGCAACACTTAAAACTCTGCAAACAGCAGTGCAAGATGTTTCTCTCAAGAGACACTGCAAGACAGGAGTAAGCTATTAGAAGTGAAAACTGAAAAAGATGAACTCAGATCAGAAATGTTAGGGGCTGCCATAGCTGTCATAATGAGACATAGGCGACTTGCTGAGGGTGGTGACAATGCAGATGGTGCCAGACAACCCACAGTGAGGAGACGGAGAAGAGTGTACAGGCCCAGGGTTACCTACCATGGATTACATGAGCTGGAGATAGTAGAGCACTATAGAGTGGCCAGAGAGCTCCTGCAGCAAATAGTGGAGCTGTGCAGGCCACGCCTCACACACAGAACCAACAGAGGGGAACCCGTCTCAGTGGAAACCAAGGTATGTGTTGGCCTAAGAATACTAGCAAAAGGTACCTTCCAGAGACCAACTGGTGATATGATGGGGATATCACAGGCATCAGCCTCCAGGGTACTGCACCAGTTCCTGGATGCCATGTCAGCACATGTCGGTGATCATGTATATTTCCCCAATGCCCGTGAGGTATTGGCCAGCAATATGCGTCTCTTCCAGCAAATAGCGGAATACCCTGAGGTAGTGGGTGCAATAGACTGCAAGCACATACGCATCAAAGCACCAGCCGGTGAGCTGGTTAGGGCCTACATTAACCGCAAGGGCTTCTCAACTGCCAGGTCGTGTCTGATGTCCAGGGCATAATAATGAATGTGTGTGCTGGCTGCCCTGGGAGCTACCATGATTCCCACATCTGGCATTTGACGCAGCTGTACCAGACATTTGCCAATGGGAACATCCCACACGGACACCTAGTGGGGGATGCAGGTTATGCACTGGAGCCGTGGCTGATGACACCCATCAGAAATGCACACACACCTGAACAGGAATGCCATAATGAGGCACACGCACAAACACGTAATGTAATAGAGCGTGTGTTTGGGCTGCTCAATTCACGGTTCCAGTGTCTGGACACATCTGGTGGAGCCTTGCAGTACACACCAACTACATGTACCCAAATTGTCATGGTATGTGCTATGCTACATAATATGATCTTGCGAAAACAGCTGCAGCAGGACCAGCATAGGGCTGGGCCAAACAGCCCCCCACCATTGCCAAGGCCATCACAGGCAGAGCGTGACTCAGATGAGGAACAACCTGAGCCTGCCCCAGTAGGCAGAAGGAGGCATGCCCAGTATGCCCTGGCCTTGGCAAAGAGGCAACGCATAGCACATACACTGGCTCAGTAGGAACCCTGGAAATAATACCCCTTTCTGACTCACTCAAATAATAACAGGGATGCCTAAATGACATGACCTGCTCACAAACATGTACAGGGAGTGTAATATGTGCATCCGACAGAGGCAGCCCTGCAGCACCACCTGAGGCATGAATGCCATGTGTTAAGTAATGTAACACCATGTACTATATGCACACCTGAGGACCGTGACTAACATCCTACCCTCACCAAGCATCATGCCACAATATGACAATGAGATGATCAATTGCAATAATTGGCTGAAGTATTGCAGTTAGTCAAAGGGGATCCAATGTGTGCCAGCCTGGGATGACATGCTGAGCATGACATGATGCTCCACCTGCTAGGACTGGCGTGCACCTATCAGTGCAGGCCGTATGGATACTGGCAAAGGCTGTTGTTACCCACAGCATGCCCTGAATAGGTAAGGCTCAAAACACAAACCTACCTCCATAGGTATCAGAAAGGATAAGAACCTAGATGTAATGCTACCCAATGCCAGAAGTCTAAACAGCAAGATGCATGCAGTCTAAACTCACCCAGTATGGAGAATGTTGATATCTGTGCTGTAACAGAAATCTGGGTCAAGGCTCACAACAGCACCCTAACACTACCAGGTTACACCTCATACTGTGCTGTACAGCCTCAAATCATGGAACAAGCTACAAAAGGAGGGTGACTAGCAATAATTGTCAAGTATAACCACACCCCCATGTTGGTACCACAACAAGAAGCAGCATGGACTAGCCATGGTCAAGTAATAGTGGCTAAAACTGCCTCCCAGTATATAGCCTGCTACAGACTACCATCCCAACACCAGGAACTGCACCTGGCCTATGTTGGAATACATGAATATATCAAGTCCTCCAAACCACATTATATTGGGTGACTGAAAATACCCAGACATAGACTGGGAGCATTATACTAGCTCCAACACTGTAGGACAAAAGTTCATAGAATCCATAAACCAAAATTCCCTGGAACAACGTACCACTCCCACAAGAGGGGTAAGCATACTGGATGTGATAATCAGCAACATGGGTACTGGATGGTAAGATGAGAAGTGTATTGCTCACTGGTAAGACCAGACCATAGAGTAATCACACTGGATATACACATCCTGACCACAGTCCCTGGCCAGAAAACCACAGTGAAAAACATGTGTAAAGCAAAAGTTGCACTCCTACAAACTGATTTGGAATCCATTAAAGGCCCTGTGCAGATGCAAAATATGGGCCACACCTCAGAACCTGTTATACAGGCATTCCATGAACACTGCCAGGAATGCCTGGATTATGCAATCCTAAATTAAAACAAGACACAATGCCATACACGCAGGCATCTGGCATGGTGGACACCAGCCATAACCAAACCATGCAAGAGAATGAGGAAGCTACTACATGATAGAGCAAACATAAAAAAAGAAGTAATCACTGATCAGTAGTATGGCAATAAAATATGTCCACACATAAAATCTACTAAGGCCAGCTATAACAAGCTGAATCTGTGAATCTTGAGGCAATGTTGCACCTGCCCCAAGTACACAGACAACCCTCAACTCCCCCCAAGAAATACAAATATATATGAGAGATGCAACCATCTATCCAAACTGGAGGCTGAGCTCCCTCAACTCAGTTCTCCCAAAACTAGTCAGGAGGAGAAGGTAACGACACACACCACAAACCCAGTCCCACATAGACCTATCACAACTGCAAACCAAAGATATAAACACAGAAATACATTCCCGGAGGCCCGAATTACAAACACACCACACAACAGAGGCCTCCAAAGCAGACACCCAATCAAACAACCTCCATACATAGCACATGCAACACATAGTACACAAAGCTGGTGTGCCAAACAGTCACAGGCCAGAAGGAGAAACAACATGCCTGATACAGTTGTAATAGGTGACTCCATAGTGAGACACGCTGCTGTCCCACACACCAGACTGAACAAGGGAAAGTGTACAGTAAGCTGCCTGTAGGCTGCTACAATAAGCCACATAACACAAGTATGCAGGTCACCCCAAGGCAAGTAGAACTATGATGCAGTCATAGTCCATGCTGGTGTGAATGACCTGAGATGTACCTCCCTGGACTACATGAAAAGAGACATAGATGAGCTCTCCGATTATGTAGTCCAGGCTGGTATGACACTGAAAGTTTGCAGCATCCTACCCTCACCAAGAATGACGCCACAGTACAAACACAGAATGATCAGTTATAACAAGTGGCACAATTACTGGTCATTCCAAGGGGATCCAATGTCTGTCTGCATGGGATGTCATGCTTGACAAGCCACGCAGCTGTTCCAGGGATGGCTTGCACCTGTTACCCCTGGGCGTCTGGATATTGGATAAGGCTTTTGCCACCTCCATAGAGCCTTTCATAGGCAAGGCTGAAAAGACTAACCCACCACCCTACAAAACATAAGTGGAAAGAAACATAAGGATAATGCTGACCAATGCCAGATGTGTAAACCTCAATATGCATGATCCTGAGGCCCTCCCCAGTATGGAGAACAATGATGTCTGTGCAGTGACAGAAACCTGCTGCAAGCCTCCTGACAGCACACCAGCACTACCAGGTTATACCACATATCATGCGTTATGGCCCAAAACCTGGAAAAAAACAAAAAAGGAGGTGAGTATCCATATTCAGCACAGACACCCATACATCCAGGTAACTGACAATGCACAAGGCATTGGAGTCCACCCATGTGCAACTAACCGTAGGCAAGACTGCTGTACAGTCTGTAGCATGCTACAGCCACACTCTCACACACAGGAACCCCACCCAGCCGTCCTGAAGACACTGGACAGTATGAATGTCCCACCAAATACCAAACAAGGTACTCACAAATTACCACATAGGTGGTAAACCATTATGTATGGAAGGAGTAATCAGGGACCTAGGGACACAAGTGGACAGTAACCTGTTATGTGACACTCACATTGCCAATGTGGCTAGGAAGACTGTCTATATTGGACAATGTATCATGAAAGGATTCACATCTATGTCAATAGAGGTCATTGTGCCCCTATACTGTTCTCTTATCAGACCCATAATCTAGTACATTGCCTCATTTGGGATGTACCTTACCTGACATCTGCAGCAGTTAGAAAGACCTCAAAGGTACCTCACCAAGAGGATAAAGGGTCTCAAATATATGTCATATGCTGCCTGGCTGTAGACACCCCAGCTGAATGCAGTCACATACTGCCTACACAGAGGCATTGTATGTCTGTTGTACAAGGCCATGTCCAACACAGGAGTAATGGACATGCTCCACCCCAGAAAACTCAAAGCCATCGGAGCTGTGAGAGTGAGAGATGTCAACCTCAACACATAATGAAATAGGATGTGCTGGCAGGACAGATACATAACCCAGAGGCTCCCCACACCCTGGAACAGAATCCCACTCCATGTTAGGCAGAGCCCCTCACTGACACTCTTCAACAGGAATCTTGCCAAGTGGATGGATGATCGTAGATTTACACTGGGGGTCTTCACTGTGTCACGTCCAGACAGAGGCTCAGCAAAGCAAATCATAAATGGCCATAATATTCACATAGCAAGGGGTGTCAAAAGCCACACACACTCTGGCTAGGCTTACAAATGCCCTATGGTGGATAGCCTAGTATGAAACTATGAACCTATGAAGATACAAATTGTACAGGACACTAAGGATAATCCCAAGGCTTCCACAACTGATGGTAGGAACCGTGTTGGGAATTCACAGATATACTCTGAATCACACAAATATTACAAACAACATACCAAACACACACACATATTGCCAACATACATCCTGACAGGTGCAGTGCAACCCCCCCCCCCCAGAATGCAAACTATCTATCCCAGCAGACTGCTGGCCCCCTGACAATGCAGATGCTGAGGTAACAGCCAGCATCTACAAAGCAAAACACACGGCAGCAATAGTATGAGATGGTGTCCTGGGCTGAGTCCAACATGGACTCCAAGAAGAATGGAATGTCAAATCACACTACTGCTCAGTGTCAGCCTTACCACAGGATTTGTACCCAAGAGCCGTGTACAACAACAGTGGTCGTTCTCAACAAAGGTGTTGCCTGAATGGATACTGAAAACTACCACCCCAGAATCCTGAAAAGCTCGGTCTGCACAGCTATGGAAAGGATCAGCATGTACCGCAGACATAAAGATATTGGGGACCTACTGAAACCGGACCCTACCCAGTGTGGCTTTCTTAAGTACAGATCCTGCCCCTAAACATGTTTGACTCATTTGAAACAGTCATTAAGGTCATTGATGAGGGCAGTGTAGTCCACACAGCGTAGCTGGACCTTGCAAAGGCTTCTATACAATACCCTACATGTTCATTATAGATATGCTCACCAGCTTAAATATAAACCCCTATGTCAGTAGAGGGGTTGCAAACCAGACCAAGGACAGAACTGACATGGTCAGACATGCTGCAGCCATGTCAGACTACAAACCAGATATAACTGGCGTCCTACAAGGCTTGGTCATGGGACCTCCCTCGTTTGGTATATATGTCCCATAGGTACAGGCCAACATGGAAGGACTGTGTCTGAACATGTTTGCAGAGGACTACAAACTGCCCACCATATCTGACCCTACAGCTGACACAAGCATCCCACAAAAGGGTTACATAGAAACAGACAACTGGTGCCATAGCCATGTCAGTAAGCTAATTGCAGAAAAGTGTATAGTCATCCCCTGTGGATATACAGTAAGTGCCCACCAATTACCACATAAGTGTTAACCCATTACTTACTTAACATGTAATGAGAGACCTGGGGACACAAGGTGATAGATATCCTGCATTGGACAAACATGTGGCTGTAGTGTTTACAGAAACATACCATATACCCACCTAATCATGAAGGTTGTCAGATCTAAATAAGGGGAGGTCAGTGTGGCTCTGCAGTCATCCTTCATCAGCATTACAATTGACTACAATAGCCCCTGTGGGATGTACCTCAGCAGACACCTCCATCAACTGTAAAGTCCCCAACAGTACCTCACCAGGAGTATCAAAGAGCTTGCACAGATGCCATGTGTTGCCTGATTAAACAAACTGCAGCTACACACACTGCCATACTGCCCACCCAGAGGCAAGCTGTGCCTGATGTATAAAGCCATGTCCAAGCTGGAATCAATAAACATGCTGCACCTTGTACAATCTGAATGGCAGTGAGCTATGCACATGAGAGACCTGAACCCCAGCACTGACATACATAGGACAAGCTGTACTGCACATGATCCATAACACAAGCCACCCACTCCTTGAGTAAACTCCCAGTACAGGCTATCCATAGAGTCACTCATCGATTCTCCTCAAGAGGAATCTTGATGAGTGGATGGGAGATAGTAGGTTTACCCTGGGTATCACTGTTATGTCACAGGTAGACAGAGGCACAGTATACTAACCATGACATATGTCATGGCAAACTCCACTTACTATATTATTAGAAGGACAAATACACTCCAACTAGCATTAGAAATGGCCTAGGGCACATCGCTAGTGTTTGCAAATGTAACCAAAAAACCCCCAAAAGTTGGGTGGAATACAACTAAAAAACCAAATGGGGTTTTGGACAAGGCCCCCCCGGGTTTTAAGTTCAAAAAAAAATCTGAACAT
>NW_025048949.1:0-50127 GCF_019279795.1 Protopterus annectens | reverse complement strand
GATCCACCTTAACCACTAGTGCAAGTGACTTACACCTTAGCAGGGATGTACGTTGGACATGTTTGAGGGATGGAGTTATCACCCGGAGACTCCCTATGCTGTGGAATACAATCCCGGTCCATGTGAGGCAGAGCACCTTGCTGGCTGTGTTCAAGAGGTATCTTGATCTGTGGATGCAAGGTCATACGTTTAACCCGGGGATCATCACTGTGTCACTGCTGGAGAGAGGCATGACAAAATAATGGGCACAGTACTGTTTCCGTATAAGGGGTGGTGTACACCAACAAACTCTGTGCTAGGCTTATACCTGCCTTAGAGAAGATAGCCTAGTATAAACCTATGTACTTATGAACCTATCTGACCATGTTGCATTATGTTCAGATGTGAACTACTTACAACAGCCTCATCCAACATCTGTAGTGTATTCCACAACATGGGTGTACATTGGCAAACACTACCGGTGTGCCCTAGGCCATTTCTAATGCTAGTCGGAGAGTGTGTTTGTCCGTCAACACATTGTAAGTGTAGTTTGCCATGACATATGTCTTGTTTAATATACTGTGCCTCTGTCTACCTGTACAGTACAAACCACAAAGAGCCAGCAAAATTGACTTCAAGAAATGTTTGTATTCACAAATACATACAGCAGTATGTACTTGTGAATACAAACATTTCTTGAAGTCAATTTTGCTGGCTCTTTGTGGTTTGTACTGTTCTGGTGTGTGGAGCCTGGCAATTGCTCACGTGCAGGGGACTTTTCTTTTTGATCCTCTGTCTACCTGTGACATAACATTGATACCCAGGGTAAACCTCCCATCTCCCATCCACTCATTAGGATTCCTGTTGAGGGGAATCGACAAGTGTCTCTACATACAACCTGTACTGGCAGTGTACTCATGCGTGGGGGTGGCTTCTGTGTTATGGATAATGCAGTACAGCCTGTCCTATGTATGTCAGTGCTGGGGTTCAGGTCCCTCATGTGCATAGCTCCCTGCCATTCAGATTGTACAAGGTGCAGCATGTGCATTGATTCCAGCTTGGACATGGCTTTCTACATCAGGCACAGCTTGCATCTGGGTGGACAGCATGGCAGTGTGTGGAGCTGCACTCTGTTTAATCAGGCGACACATTACATGTGTTCCAGCTCTTTCATACTCCTGGTGAGGTACTGTTGTGGACTTTACAGGTGCTGGATGTGTCTGCATGAGGTAAACCCCACAGGGGCTGTTGTGGTCATTTCTAATGCTGATGAAAGATAACTGCAGAACCACGATGACCTCCCTTAGCTACATGTCAGAAAGCATGGACCATGCAATCACAAATAAAAACAGGACCCTCTCCACAAAGGGAAGTGGCCTGTCTGGTGGACCCCAGCCATAAACAAACTGTATGACAGATGAGGGTTACTAATGCAAGACAGAGCTACATCTCCAAAAGGGAAGACAGCTGTGATCAGCACTAGTAGAAAGCTACATTATCTCATAAAGACATGCAAGGTCAACTTGGGGACATAAATCACCAAAGACAATGAAGGTAACCACACTGCTTTCTTCAGTTATGTCAGACACCTGGTTGGGAACCCTCAGATATGCTCAGAGTTGGTACACAACAACATATATTCCAGTGACCTGACAGATATTGGCAACATTCCGGTGGACAGCTTCAGTGTGATTTACCCCCTCCCTCACCCCCAAAAGAAGATAGTTATCACTGCTGTATGTAACCTCACTGTCATCTTGGATGTCCATGTGAGAGCCGCATTCAGCAAAGACAAGTACACAGCATCAATGGGACCTGCTGGTATCCCCGGTTGCATGCTATGTGAACTCCAGAAGGAGCTGGACCCGTATATACAACTGCTATTTAACCTTAGTCTTGCTACAAGATATGTACCTGAACACTGGCATACAGCAACAGTGGTCCCACTCCACAAAGGAGATGCCTCCACAGACCATGGCAACTACCACCACACAAGCTTAACCAGCCTTGTCTGCAAAGCTATGGGAAGAGTCATTATGGAGCTCTTACACAGACACATTGCTGACCTACGGACCCTTGTTCCCACCCAGTTCAGCTTTGTACAGGGCAGATCCTGCCTTTTGCACCTAGTTGACTACTGTGAAACTGTCAGTAGGGCCATTGATGAGGGCTACACAGTCCACACAGCCTACCTGCATTTGGCTAAGGCCTGTGACACAATACCCCACTCAGGCATCATAGCCAATTTCAACAGCTGACATATAACAGCATATGTCACAGGATAGGTTGCAAAATGGCTAAGAAACAGAACCCATAAAGTCAACATTGCAGGTGCCTTGTCAGATTCGAAGCCAGTCACAGGTGGTGTCCCACAAGGATGTGTCCTGGGACCCCTCTTAATTGGTATTTACCTTTCAGATGTGAAAGCAAACATAGGGGGGTTGTGGCTGACAAAGTTTGCAGATGACTGCAACCTAGGCACCATAGTGCATACATCAGCCGGCACACACATCCTACAGAATGCCGTCACAAAGGCGGATAGCTGGTGCCAGACGCATGGCCTGAAACTGAATGCAACTGATGTGTATTCATCCCCTTTGGGAGGAACAAAGTACCCACAGATCAATACATAGACAGCAACCCACTGAGCACAGAAAACAAATCAGACACCTGGGGACACATGTAGATAGTGACATCTCTTTTGACACCCCTGTTACCAAAGTGGTTAGGAAGACTTTCTATCTTGCCCACCTTATCATGGAGGGTTTTCCATCAAGATCATAGGAGGTCATTGTTCCACTATCCTTCTCCCTTATCAGGCCCATGATTGAATACAAAGCCCCATATGGTATGTACCTCACCCAGCACTTGCAACAGCTGGAGAGACCCCAAAAGTACCTACCATGAAGATCAGGGTTCTTCAACACATGTCATATGCTTCCAGAATAGAGGAAATCCAGCTTTATTCAGTGTCATACCGCATACTTACAGGTGACCTATGCCTGACATACAGGACCATGTCCAATCAGGATTTGGTGGACATGCTCCACTGCAAGCAATCCAAATCCACCAGAGCCATGAGAGCTGAGGATTTGAACCTCAGCACATACATGTATAGGACATGCTGGAGGGACAGAGTCATAACTCAGAGGCATCTCACACTCTAGCAGAGTATCCCAGTTCATGTTTGACAGAGTCCCTCACTGACTCTCTTCAGGAGACATCTGGACAACTGCATATGAGACAGAGGCACAGTCATGTTATTCAATTACGTAAGGGGGTCATAATGCGTCACTACTAAGTCAGAGGCACAATATTTGGAATCTATTCTGTACACTTATTACCACTATAAGGGGTGGCAATAGCCACATCACTATGGCTAGGCTTACACATGCACTAGGGCAGATAGCCTAGTAGTAAACTATGACACTATGAAACACTGGTGTATGTGTAGGTATTGTCAGTCAAGCACTATGATGTGGTTTGGGGGGCTTGATATCTCCCTGTATTCCAACATTGTTTTGTCTATTCCTTCTAGCATGTCTAGGGATCAGTTGCTAGTGTCCTCTCCTGCTCAGCTGGTGAACCTGGGAATATTGAGGCAATGTTACACTTGCCTCATGTACACTGACAACCCTCTCCTTCTCCCATAAAACACACATACATGTGAGGGATGCAACTATATAGCCAAAGTGGAGGCTGAGCTCTCTCAACATAGGACTAGCAAGACCAGGGAGAAGGTGAAGGTAACCACACACATCACAAATCCAGTCTCACATGGCACTATCACAACGTAAGATCATACACATAGACACACAGAGACATACTCAGAGGCTCTCATCAGAATTCTACCAAAACGGCAGTGGCTACCACAGCAGACACTCACACAACTGCCTCCACAGGGCACAGCACATGCAACACATTGACCACAGAGTCGGTGTGCCAAACAGTCACAGCCCTTAAGGCCGAACACACTGCCAGACACACTTGTCATAGGTGACTCCATAGTCAGACACACTGACGTCCCACTCACCAGATCGAGTACGGGGAGGTCACAGTAAGCTGCCTATCGGGCACTGGAATCCACCACATAATGCAAGCACTCAGGTCACTCAACTGCAAGTACAAGTCTGACCCAGTCATTATCCATGCTGGTGTGAACGACCTGAGATGTACCTCCCTGGACTACATGGAAAGAGACATAGAGGATCCCTCTGATTATGTAGGCCAGGCAGGTATGACCCTGACCTTGAGCAGTATCCTACCTTCACCAAGTATGATGCCACATAAACAGAGACAAGATGATCCGCTGTAATAATTTGCTTAAACTATGGTGTCATTCAAAGGGGGTCCAATGTCTGTGTGCCTGGGATGACATGCTGGACAGGCCACGCTGATTTGCAAGGGACGGCTTGCACCTGTCACCCCTGGGCTTCCGGATTTCGGCTGATGCTCTTGCCACCCCCATTGTGCCTTTTTTATGCAAGATTCAGATTCTACACCTACCACCCTAGAACACAGTAAAGGAAGGACACTAAGGGTAATGCTGCTCAATGCCAGAGGTCTCAACCTCAAGCTGCACACACTCTATGCCCTTCTCAGTATGTAGCACATTGATGTCTGTGCTGTGCCTGAAACCTGGTTCACAGCTTCTGACAGCACCCCGGCACTATCGGGTGTTACCTCATATCATGCGTTCCGGCACCAGAATCTGGACAACACCAAGAAAGGAGGGTGGGTGTCCATATTCATCAAGGACACCCTCACCTCATGGTTGGTGACAACACACAATGCATCGGAGACCATCCAGGTGCCAGTGACCGTAGGCAAGACTGCTCTGCAGTTTGTAGCATGTTACATGCCACCCTCTCAAACTCAGGTACCTCACACAGCTGTCCTGCAAACACTGAAGGGGATAAATGTATCTCCAAACACCATCCTACTGGGTGATTCCAACTATCCACATATAGACTGGGATCACTAATCAAGCCACAACACTCTAACACAAAGGTTCCAAGAGTTCATACACTCAAATGACATGGAACAACTGGTCCCAATCCCCACAAGTGGAGGCAACATACTAGAACTCATCATCACGAACATGGGGTCACACTGTTCAACACCAGATGTATACCCATCATTGGTGAGATCAGATCATGGACTAATCTCAGTGGGAGTCCACATCCCACCCACACCCCAGATAGAAAAACAAACAGTGACGACCTTCTCAAATGCCGACTTCACATTTCTAAGGACTGGTGTGGTATCTTTCAAGGCCCCCAAGCCAGCGGACACCATTACCCAAGCCACTGTATCACTTACACATGCCTTCTACCAGCACCTCCAGGACAGCATGGATCAGGCAATCCCAAACAAAACAAAGACTCTTTGTACCACAGGCAAGCATCCAGTCTGGTGGACCCTAGCCATAAACAAGCTCTACAACACAAGGAAGGAGCTACTACGAGATAGAGCAAAATCCGTAGAAGGGAGGACACCCCTGCTCATTGTGAGTACAACACTGGGTTCCCCCATACAATCATCCGAGGCGAGTTTTGAGAGTAAACCCACTCAGGACTCAAGGGACAATCATGAGGCCTTTTACCTATGTTTGAAACCTGGGAGGAACTCCCAGATATGCTCAGAATTAGTTCGGAATGATGTAAATATCACTGAACCTACAGACATTGCCAACATACTGGCTGACAGGTTCAGTGCAGATTTATCCACCCCCTCCCCAACTGGAGGTATCTACACCAGAGGATTGTAGCCCCCAAACATCTCCAATGCTGGGGTGGGAACTGCTCTATCCAAGGCGGAAAACACTTTATCCATGGGACCAGATGGTGTCCCCAGTTGTGTGCTCCATGAACTCAATGAGTAATTACACCCGCAGTTAGGGCAGCTGTTTAATCTTAGCCTCACCTCAGGATATGTGCCCAAGGAGTGGCATACGGCAATGGTGGACCCACTTCACAAAGGAGGTGCCTCCACCAACCCCGAAACTACCATCCCATCAGCTTGACAAGCCTGTTCTGCTAAGCTATGGAGAGGATCATAATAGGAATTATAAATGAAGACATAGGGGACTTGCAGACATTGGATCCAATCCAGTTTGGCTTTGTCAAGGGCAGATCATGCCTTTTAAACTTGGTTGACTTTTTCAAGACAGTCACCCAGGCCATTGACGTGGGCAAGGCAGTCCACACAGCCTACCTTGACCTGGCAAAGGCTTTCGACACAATACCCCACTCAGGTATCATTGAAAACATCACCAGCTTAATTGTGAACCCATACATCACAGCATGGGTTGCAAACTGGCTAAGTGACGGAACACACAGGGTCAAAGTTGCTGGTGCCATGTCACACTCCAGAGCTGTCACAAGTGGTGTCTCACAGGGCTCAGTCCTGGGCCCACATTTGTTCAGCATCTACTTTTCAGAAGTACGAGCAAACACAGGAGGATTATGGCTGACAAAGTTTGAAGATGACTGCAAACTGGGAAGCATAGTTGGAAACCCATCTGACACAGATATCCTTCAGAAGGGTCTCATAGACACAGATAACTGGTGCCAGAGCCATGGCCTTACGTTAAACGCTAAACAATGCATAGTCATACCCTTCGGGAACAACAGGGTTACCCCTAGTTCCCATCTAGGTGGCAATCCTCTAAGCACAGAAGAGGTTATCAGGGTCCTGGGCACCCAGGTTGACAGTAATATTTCGTTTGACACTCACATTGCCAGAGTAGGCCTGGGGCAGTTCCTGCTATTAGGACAGGGGTGTGACCTGGTAGTGTCAGGGTGCTGCTGTGGGCTTTGACCCTGTTTTCTATTACAGCACTGATATCTACATTATCTATACTGTGTGCGTTTACACTGCACATTTATACTTCTGGCATTGGGTAGCATTACATCTAGGTTACTATCGCTTGTGGTACCTATGAGGGAGGTTTGTGTTTTTTGTGGTTTATGATTGGTGTGGGTGGATGTTAGTCGGGTCCTCAGGTGTGCATATGGTACATGGTATTACATTACTTAACACATGGCATTCATGCCTCAGGTGGTGCTGCAGGGCTGCCTCTGTCGGATGCACATACTACACTCCCTGTACATGTTTGGAAGCAGGTTGTGTCATGTTAGGCATCCCTGTTACTATATGAGTGAGTCAGAGCGGGTATCAGTCCCAGTGTTCCTACTGACCAAGTGTATGTGCTATGCATTGCCTCTTTGCCAAGGCCAGGGCATACTGGGCACGCCTCCTTCTGCCTACTGGGACAAGGTCAGGTTGTTCCTCCGAGTCACCCTCTGCCTGTGGTGGCCTTGGCAATGGTGGGGGGATGTTAGGCCCAGCCCTGTGCTGGTCCTGCTGCAGCTGTTTCCGCAGGATCATATTGTGTAGCATAGCACATATCATGACCATTTGGGTACATGTAGTTGGTGTGTACTGCAAGGCTCCACCAGATGTGTCCAGACACCGGAACCGTGACTTGAGCAGCCCAAACACACGCTCTATGACATTATGTGTTTGTGCGTGTGCCTCATTATGGCGTTCCTGTTCAGGTGTGTGTGCATTTCTGATGGGTGTCGTCAACCACGGCTCAAGTGCATAACCTGCATCCCCCACTAGGTGTCCGTGTGGGAAGTCCCCACTGGCAAATGATTGGTACAGCTGCGTCAGATGCCAGATGTGGGAATCGTGGTAGCTCCCAGGGCAGCCAGCACACACATTCATTATTATGCCCTGGGCATCACACATGACCTGGCAGTTGATGGAGGGGTATCCCTTGCGGTTAATGTAGACTCTACCCCGCTCACCAGCTGGTGCTTTGATGCGTACGTGCATGCAGTCTATTGCACCCAGCACCTCAGGGTATCCTGCTATTTGCTGGAAGAGACGCATATTGCTGGCCACAACCTCACAGTCATTAGGGACATATATATGATCACCGACATGTGCTGACATGGCATCCAGGAACTGGTGCAGTACCCTGGAGGCTGATGCCTGTGATATCCCCATCATATCACCAGTTGGTCTCTGGAAGGTACCTGTTGCTAGTATTCTTAGGCCAACACATACCTTGGTTTCCACTGGGATGGGTTCCCCTCTGTTGGTTCTGTGTGTGAGATGCAGCCTGCACAGCTCAACAATCTGCTGCAGAAGGTCTCTGTCCACTCTGTAGTGCTCTACTATCTCCAGCTCATGTAACCCATGGTAGGTGACCCTGGGCCTGTATACTCTTCTCCTTCTCCTCACTCTGGGTTGTCTGTCAGCATCTGCATTGACACCACCCTCAGCAATTCGCCTTTGCCTGATTATAACAGCTATGGCAGCCCCTAGCATTTCTGCTCTGAGTTCAGCTTTTTCAGTTTTCAATTCTGATAGCTTACTTTCTTGCAGTATCTCTTGTGAGAAACACCCTGCACTGCTCTTTGCAGTGTTTTAAGTGCTGGTTTGGGCTTCTAGTCTGCCTGCATAATTGCCTGCTTCCAATTGTTTCAAACAATTAACTGCAGCAGTATCCTCTGGCAGTTTCCATGTAATTTAGTTGTTTCCTGTTTCCTCTCTGTTTCCTGAGGGGGAGCAATGTGCACACCAGCTTAAACACGCTCACAGTCACTTAAACGCGCGCACACATCACTACACGGTGTTACACACGTGCACACATCCTTACACGGTATGAACTGGGCTGATTCATGTTAAAACGTGCGCACACTGCCTTAAACACGTGCACGCTCGCACAAACCATTGTAAACGGTTTGCAACACGCTCCCATATGTTGAGCCTGCCTTACACGCGCGCACACATGCGCATGCACGTATATCAAGAAACTTTGAGTGTAGGGATAGCGTAAGCCTTCAGTTTCTTGACTTTCCTAGTGTTCTGTTGGGACACACCTCCCTCCCTGAAGTCTGTCTGTCATCTGTTACCTTACATTACCCTCCAATCTGGTACATTTGAATCTATCCCCCCCCCCCGTGATGTCACCTACCTCTTACTCTGTTCCTCCCCCTTCTCTAACTCTTACACTACTCAGAAAGTGCTCATTACCTATGTGGCAGTGTGATTCAGTATTGTAACCCTCATTTACATAGGATTGCCTAGTAATGACTAGTTACATGTCTTACACGGAGCTTCCCCCCCTTGACAACCACTAAACGGAGGCCATATTGTTTTTGGTCTGCAAGTCCCTCCATTGACATTACATGTAATACATAAATCCCACAATTGTGGGCTTATAAGCTTCGGTTTTTAATTTTAGGTAGCGCACCCCATTTGCGCGGGTGTGCGCTGCAGTTAAACCTCAAAATCCCGTGAAAAAAAAAAAGTTATATTACATATTTTTGCAACACTTTTTCATGCCAATGGCCACATATTTGGCCATTGGCATGCTTAATGACACAAATGCACCCTTTATTTGGAGCTGACATAGCTCCGTTTTAATTTGCAGAAATTTACTCAGTTGTCAGCTGAGTACATTTCTGCAGCTAACACGTCCATTACACGGACTGGTTTCTGCTTCGTGGATCGCTCAGATACCTCATTTGCATATCTTTCAGCTGCAAATGAGGTATTGAGCATTTCCGCCAGTCCGTGTAAGAGACGTGTTAGCTGTCTCTTACACGGAGATTTGGGCTGTTCCTGAATCGGGAGGCTTACACGGAGGCTTACACTACTCTTGAACTCCGTGTAAGCCTTCCTGAATCCGGCCCTTTGTCTACTAATATACATGCAGCTTCACTTTCTTCCAGGCATGGACCTTCAGAAAATGAAATAGCTGACACAACGTCTTCTCAACAGGATAGCAATACTAGAGATTGGACTATAGCATTTCCTCTACCTATTTGCAGGGATTCGACTGATATTAAGAACATTATTCTGGATAATTGGGACATTTTGACTAACAGTCAAAAAGTTGCTAACAAACTTGGACAATTACCTGTTTTTTTTCCATAAAAAATCTAAATCTCTCAGAGTCTCCTTCGAGAACAGAGACCCTCCCATGCTTATTGAGAATCCCATTTCTTATGACTCTAATGTGGGCATGTTTTCGTGTGGAAATTGTGTAGTCTGCCCATATGTACATAAAGGCAATTCTTATGTGTTTAAATATAATAATTTCAAAATAGTATTCAATACTCATTTAGATTGCAAGTCTATCTCTGTCATTTATGCTGCTGTATGTAATTCATGCCCTGCATTTTATATTGGTAAAACTACTAGAATGTTGTCTTCTAGGGTCAAAGAGCATTTATCAGCTATTAGATAAAATGACGCAAAGAATGCTTTAGCAAAACATAGCACTGTGTGTTATAATTTCAGGGTTTACATTCCTAGTTTTACAAAAGGTTAATGCCTTTGTTGGTGATGTTAACACCTTGTTAGGAGTAATAGAACTACTTCGGCAGCTCAGATTTAATGCAGACTCTCCCCCTGGCCTGAATGAAAACCTTAACATTAAATGTGTTCTTAAATGGCAGGGCTGATTTGTTTTTACAAACAGGACTGGCAGTTATTTTTGTTGTCATCCTGTATGTCACTCAATGTACAGTTTTCTTTATTTGTTACATTTTTGAAAAGCTTATTGGTACTAGCCCCCCTGTCACTCATTACTTAGATGAATTACAATAATTAGCTACCTCCCATTTGCTATATATACCATGGTTTTTACATTACTAATTGTCTGAAGACGTTATTGCTACAATGAAAGGACAAAAGCTAATTAACACTTGCTCCTTTGTCTTTTGTTCATTAAGAAGTTTATTTGAATTTATGTATTTGAAGTCTTCTAATATTTTTAGACAGTTTTTGAGTTATATTTATATATATATATATATATATATATATATATAAACATATACATATATATATGCTGTCCCGTTCGATTCTCAGCTAGAGCGTCTTCTGCGTGGAGACATGCGTGAATGGGCGTACCTTCATTGAAGGTTGTGCATCAGGGCTGGTAACTCGGCATGTAAAAATCAACTACCAATCATTAGCGGACTGGAGTTCTGCTGTGGCGACCCCCTATGTTATGGCTCTATGAAGCTGCGAGATGCAACTCAGGTGAATTCACTAGATAACTGTTCTAACTAACCTTTTCTATTGTATGTGATGTTTGCTTGATGATGATTGCTTAGTTGATTAAGAATAGAGGCTAATTACATCCGGTGTTAATGCTAGTATGTGCATTTTATCTCACTGGTAACTGTGCTTAACATCCTACTTATTTTACCTCTCTGTTTCTCTCTCCCTTTATGCAACTAGCGACCTACCTGCTTTTAAGGTACTAAAGCTGAGGAATTGCACTGCTTGTTGACCTGCAACCTTAAACCAACCCAAACCTGCCATCTACACCCTAAGCTAAGAAACTGAATCTTTCTTGCCCTGAGCAACAGCCCCTCAAGGACAATAGAACAGGAGAAAGTATGTGTAGTACAACTTCTGTCTGTAGAAATATCACTGTACAAGATACTTGTTAGGAACTCCCGTCAGCTAGGGTGGCCAGCAGCCATACCCTTTCTTCTCCTGCTTTCTTGCCTACCTTCCCTCCTGTACCTTTTAGAATTAACTTACATCCCTCCCTCCTCATATTTCTAGCCCTGCTACCTCCTACTGAGACACTACTGTTGCTATATAGCCTTTTGCCATCATGTGGCACCCTTTTTTCTAAATATTTTCCTACTGTCTTTAAACACAACTCACAGGTACACAGTATTCTTAGTGTGTTGAGTTATAGTTCCACTCTACCCTTCTATACTTTTACTTTATTCTACTCAACTACCCTACCCACTATCCCTACTCTCTAGCCTCTTCCTCCTCACCTTTCTCTACCCAAACTTACCTTAGCAATCAGCTCTCCACTGATTGCACTCCTAGGATTCACTCCTACAGTGGCTCTACCCACTCTGTTCGCTCTGCGGGCTCATTCCACTCCCCTACCCTGCCCCCAATTCTCACCCGCCCCCAGTGCTTCTAGATTTATACACCCTAACCACACCCCCTCCTCCATTCAACCTATCTCATGCTCTAAACCTATAAATTGCTAAATCCCACCTCCCCCTAGACATTACCTCAGTAACACATCTGAAAACATCCCTGGATTGTAATCCTAAACACAATACAACTATAATGCCACACACTACTACTCTAACACGCCCGAAACCCTTACTCCTACTCTTACTCCTACCTACTTTAACTGTACCTTACCTACTTACCTTCTACAAACACCTTAATTCCTTAGACTGTAGCAACCCCAGAAAGCAAACCACCACACCAATTCTAATAATCCCTCATAGCCATAATAATACATCCTGTCCACCAAAGTACTCTTCAGCCAAATTTCATAGACTCACTCACATCACATACTACAGCTCTAGAACCAGGAAATCTCAAAACCTAATATGTAAACTTTTAAAACTCACTCTCTGAGAACACAAGTCCACTCCCTAATAGATGGGGACATACATCCTAACTCTGGCCCAAATTCTACCCCTACCACAGAGCCCAACACCCCAGCTTCTATCTATACACACCTGGCTACCAGACCTCAAAACTCTCTCCTGATAGCCCATCTCAATATTCGAAGCATAAATAACAAAGTTGCCCACCTGCATGCCCTCATGGATGTACATTCTTTTGACATCCTCTGTCTCACAGAAACATGGCTCAAGCCACAAATACAAGACAGTGAGGTTATTCCTCCCAATTATAGTATCCTGTGACTGGACCGTAATACTAAGAAAGGAGAAAGAGTAGCTATTCTATACAAAACTGGATTACAGGTAACCTCAATAGACTCAAAACCTCCCTTAACTAGTAATGCAGAGGTTCTTATTTCCAAGATTCAACTCAACAAATGTAAATCTATATATATATCATCTGTATCTACCTTCCTCCAGGCAACAATATCAGCACCTTAGAGGCTATCCTAAGCTGGCTGTCCACCACCTACCCACAAGAAACAATAGCACTCGGTGACTTTAACATTAACTGGTGGTGCTGTACATCTGAACAGCTTTCTACCCATATCAACCTACATGGTTTCACTCAAACCATTACATCTCCCACTAGATCCAATAAACTTAATAACAACGACAGCACCCTAGACTGGATCCTTACAAATAGTCATCAACAATCCTACAAAGTAGGGACCCTCCTTGAAGATCTAAGCGACCACTCACTCAGTTTCCTAATCAGGTATAAGAGTGAAATCCCAAACCCAACCATTTATTAGAATATAAGGTCTGACAAAAATTTTAACCTTGATAGCTTTCAACAAGAACTCATAGCTTGCGACTGGTTACCCCTGAAACACCTACTATTAGAAGAAGCAGTCAAATACTTTAATTCCAAATTCTTGACCACCCTTGACTACCATGCCCCAACTCACATAATTAGATGTAGATCTAAACCAGCCCCATGGCTCTCCAAAACTATCACACAAAAAATCCTCCAAAGAAACAAACTCTGGACCACCTGGCAGACAACTGAATGTCCTACAGATCAATTAAAGTTTAGACAATTAAGAAATGAAACCAAAAAAGCCATACTGTCAGATAAAAGAAACCTTTACTGTCACCTAAAACAAACCCATTAAGATAAACCTAAAAAATTCTGGTCTGGCATCAATAAACTGTTACACCCAGGTTGTTCAGTCACACCCAACCCTTCAGGCTCTGAACACAACAGCCCCAACCAAATTGCCAACTCTTTCAATACTTTCTTCACAGAGACCATTCAATCTCTTGCCAGCTATCCCCTGACACTACACTTCTTCTTCCTATAACGCTAACAACCCCCTCTATTTCAATTTCAAACTGTCTCTACATCCCTTGTCTGCACCCTTATTCAGGAAACTTAAACCCACCACTCTCGCTGCAGACTTACTACCTGCAGAATACCTGCAAAAAGCTGCTAAAGCTATAGCCTATCCCATATATATCCTCATCAACAGAACTATTTCTGAAGGAACCATCCCATCACTTTGGAAAGTTTCACATATCATCCACCTGCACAAAGGTGGTAACTCCAAAGATTTATCTAATTACAGGCCTATAGCCATATTATCTCCACTGGCTAAAATCATGGAAAGGTGCATTCATAAGCAGCTATTAAACCACCTACTAGAAAACAACTTACTAGCTATCTGCCAACATGGCTTCAGACCATTTCATAGTGCCACCTCTGCTCTCTTATCCTTCACCGACTGCGTCAATAAAAATCGTAATAATGATACTCTCTCCTCAGCTCTCTTTATCGATCTGTCAAAATTTTGATATGGTCAACCACCAGCTACTCATAAACTTACTCAAAAACTTGTCACTGGCTCCACTTGCTATACAGTGGTTCCAATCCTACCTAAATAACAGGCAACAAGTCGTGTTATGGCAGAACAGCCTGTCTTCCCACCTCCCAATTACCCTTGGTGTCCCTCAAAGCTCCATATTCAGTCCTCTCCTCTATCTTTACAAATGACCCACACTCTAATACCTCAAGCTACCTGTATTCAATACGCGGATAATTCCACATTAATATGCTCAGCCACTTCACCATCACAACTACAGTCCCTAACCCAAAATGTGTTTAGCACAGTAGAGAAATGGCTCCTTGACCGATGTCTCATTCTGAACCCAAAAAAACCCCCAAAATGCTATTATTCACTCCCACCCGCACAGCCTCCCCATTGAACTTCAATGTTACATCTACTAATGGTACTGTCATAGCTCCTGAGTCTACCACAAAAGTACTTGGGGTACTAATTGATAATAACCTTACCTTTGAGCCCCATATTAACAACACTATAAAACAGTAAACAAAAAACCTAGGATCCCTCTATAGAATCAAACCCTTTCTGACCCCTCTAGCCAGAACCACTATTGCCCGTACCCATTTAATCTCAACCCTTCTATATGCATCCTCTAGCTATACTAAACTATGTACAAGCAATATGAACAAGCTTGCCATCTCCTACAATAATATTGCAAGATTTGCAACTGGGTCAACCTACAGAACCCATCACTGCAGCAATCTTAATCAACTAGGCTGGTTAGAGCTGTCAAATCTAATTCTACTGAACCAACTAACAGTGGCCCCAAAAATACTGTAGCTACCTTCAAATACTCCAATACTCACTAACCTAATCACCCCTACAATAACCTAAAGTCTCTGCATTCAAACAAATTACTAGTTCAAATAGATAAAACCAACAATCTGGCTGGCGATTCACTGTTCTCTAATGCAGTGGGTAAAACCTGGAACACACTCCCCGATCACCTAACCTCCCTATCCTCAGCTCCCCTATTTAAAACCAAACTTAAAACATACCTTAAATCTCACTGGTTATGCCCTTGTGCTAACCCAGATGAACTACCACAATTGTATCCTGACACTTATCTACATACCAGCATGAGCTAGTTAATCCTTTACTAACAATATTGTGTGTGTGACTATACTGATCAATAGTGAACTATTTAATAACTAATCTTATACTAACAAATAATGTGTGTGACTTTACTGTTTAAGAGTGTGCTTTTTGCTTACATAGTTTTACACATTTTATTGCATAACTTTACTGTTTAATAGTGTGCTTATTGTCTACATATTTTTACACATCTTTGTATCTACATCCTTAGCTGACTTATAATAGGAATCATTTTACTTATATGACAAAATGCAAGGAACTGTTATAATAGACAAAACTTTGTAATGTACCTATGTTTTGTAAATATTACTCTGAAGTGTGGAGCTTTTCTCCCCAGACCTCCACTGAAAATGGACATATATCCAGTTGGACCAGCCCGGTCAACAAATGTAAAATAAAATAAAATAAATAAATAAAAATATACAGAATATACTGAATAGCACAAGTATATTGTATGGAATGTTCAGTTACTACTGATTGCACTTTTAAATCAGCCTGATGTAGGTATTGCACAAGAAGATAGCTGTACTACTGATTGTTCCATCCACCAGCTATTAATATATGTTGTAGAGTTCAACAGTCTGATAACATGTGGAAAGAAGCTCCAAATAAACCTGGAGGACTTAAAAACAGATACTACAGTATTGTCTTCCTGAAGATAAGCAGGAGAACAGTATGATTATTTTTCTGGCTCTGCCAATACATTGTGCTTCATATAGAGTCCAAGGAGCTGGAAGTGTGGATCCAGTGATCTTCTCCACTACCTTCATCACCTTCTGTAGGGCCTTTTGGTCTGAGGCTTTGCAGTTCCTGAACCAGACTGTGAGATTACTAGTCAAGGTGCTTTCAATGGTACCACTATAGAAGGTTTTGAGGACAGAGGAATGAAGATTAGCTTATCTCAACTTCTGCAAGAAGTGCAGGCATTGATGTGCTTTCTTCACAATGTGGTTAGTATTTGTTGACCATTTTAAGCTCCTGGAACTATACACACCAAGACATCTAGTGCTACTGACTCTCTCCACTGTGTCCCGTTTAATTATGAGTGGGTGATGTGAGTCCTGATTCTTTCTGAAGTCCATTACTAACTCCATGGTTTTAATCACATTTAGGGCCAGGTGGTTAATATCACTCCAGTTAACGAGGTGGTTCAAGTTATCTCTGTAGGCAGTCTCGTCTCCACTCCTAAGACCCATTACAGTTGTGTCATTTGCAAACTTGATGATCTTCTTCGAATTATGTGTGGCAATGCAATCAAGAGTTAGTAAGGTAAACAGCAGAGGGCTTGGGACACATCCCTGAGGGGCTCCCATGCTTAGTGTTAAGCTCCTTGAGGTGTTGTTGCCCACACATACTTTTGGGGTCTATCAATGAGAAAGTCCAGGATGCAGTTGCATAAGCAGGTGTTGACACCCAGCTGGAAAAGCTTCTCAATCAGGTGTTGAGGAATGACCGTATTAAAGGCAAAGCTAAAACTGATGAATAGCATCCTTACATAACAGTTTTTCTTGTCAGGATGTGCCAAGAATTCATGAAGAGCAAATGAGATGGCATCTGTTGTTGAGCGGGTGGCCTTTTAGGCAAATTGAAGTCTGCATAGCATTTAATAATGCTACTTTCCATTTTACCTTATAATGTGGGCTAACCACCCAGCAATGGGTGTAGCCAGGCATGCATAATGTAAGTCAATTCATTTTTAGTGTACAAACTTTATACTGAACATAAGGGCACCAAATGTATTAATTTCAGAGCCACGCATGAAATTAAAAGGATACAAACTAGCAATATTGTAGATAAACAGTAATATCATAAGCATGTAATGCTGTGGACGTATTTATTTTACAGCTAAGTAAACTGGATTACTCGTTCCTTTTTTCAGTCATGACACAGTGTATCTGCATCCAGACAGAGTAATTCCAGAAATAGCTGAAAATAGTTTTAAGTAACTGTGAAATTACAGTAACATTTTCCATTTCAGTTGCAGAAATGTTTCAGGGTACATGAACTACATAAATATTATATGAAGCAGTCAAATTTAATTTCAGATTCAGTACCACACCTATGGGCCAACATCAGAAAAGGCAACAGTAACAGAAGTTAAGTACGGTTGCTTTTCTGCAGTAATATGCAAAAATAGAGTGTAATGCAGCTCTAATAAAAAAAATTAAGATACTACTATCATGGCTTCATGCTTAAAGGGTATTCCGCATTGAAACACTGTTATGCAAGTTTGCCATAAACTGCACTATATTAAAGAATGCACAGGATGTTGTTGATCTTAACATAAGCAAGTCCAGATGTTGGATTTCATAGTACAAATAAAACAGAGTCCTTTAGCAGTCCAGGTTTAATACGGAACTCTCAATTGTCCAGATTTTTGCCTCATATTTTTGGTCTGTTCCTCAAAATAATTTTTTGAGGTTTTCTAGATTTTTGTGGCAAATCAGTGAGTACTGAATTTAGTAAATAATGACAGGTATTTGAGTTTCACACATCATGGCCTTCAGACAATGTATGATAACATAAAACCTTTTATTCTAGCAATTGTTTAAGTGTGTGAGACCAATATTTAAAATTTGTCTATATTTTTAGGGATTTGTCTCCCATTATTTTTTGGCTTTGTCTAGATTTTTTGTGCTAAGAGGTTGATGTTTTTACAGCCTGGACATACAATGCAGATTATAACAGTTGAATTAAAGATCTTTTAGGACACATTTTCACTATACTGACTGCATTTTAGGCAATCATTAAGTGACCCCGTGCAAAAGAGAGGAGCAAGTCAAAAAGGAGCAAGTATCTGTTATTTTATTTTGCAATTTTAAAGCACTGTGCTTGTATTTAAGCAATTGTGTTTTGTGGAAAAGCTGTGCATTGTGCCATAAACATTCAGTGGGCACTCGAACTTAACAGATGTCCCTCATTTTAATGAATGCTTGTTGTTTCATTATGTATTTATATTTAAGAAAGAAAAGGAAGTTATACTGGGGACTTTGTTGTGAATACAATTCTTTGTTGGGTTCGGTGGGCTGTCAGCAGTCTAGAGGCTGTTAAACTGCTCCAAAATACTCTCCCGTCGACCATCCTCATCCCACACTTTCTACAGTGAACTTACGCGTGGTGGTACATTTCACTTTAGCATAACTTTGCGCTCTCGGATACCTATTACCAAACACTATAATACTCAAAATTCCGTGAACACGTGTTAGCTTTGCCTCTATCATCCAGGAAATGAGAATCAATGAGCTTCAAGTTTCCTTTGTAGTACGATTACCTTGGTAACGGACGAATAACGAGAACATCCGAAAGTATCCGAAAATGCCAGTTACTATGGCAGCTGCCTCCTGTACTTTTGCTTCCTGGCAGTTATCTCGAGCTCCCCCAAGCTGTCATACACGGTTTCGGTTGGCAAATTAGAGCAGTTCTACTGTGTTCCTACCCCACCCAAGTCGGATCCTCTCCGAAAGCCACGCCTTTTCCATGCACATGCGCAAAAGTTGGAGGTCTGCGAGTCGTGGCTTTCTGGGCGATGGCTGAGTTAGTATGAACGGTTAACTACTTCGACACAGGAGGGCTGAGTGAAACCGACCAACCTGGGGTAGTGGCGGACTTTGGACCGGCACCGGTGGGCTGGCGAACTCAGTCGAGTTAGGATGGTAAGCAGATAGGGAAAGACATATATAATGTTAGATATGTAGCTCAGTCTTATTTTTCCGGAAGGAGAAGGCGCGGTGCGTTCGCCAGGGCAGGTGAGTCACTCATGCGCACACACCTGTGTGCAGGTCAACCAGGTGAGACTTCCGGGAAAAACCGAGCCCCTTTATATCTGTTATCAGCAAGTGTTAATGTTTGCAGCTAGTTTAGAAAGTGAAATCTCTTCACCAATTTAACTGTCATTCTTCCAGTGCTTTTGGGTAACTGTCATTTGCATTAGGCGGGGCTCCAGTTTGTGATACTGGGAGTTAAATGAAAATACACACTTTTCATTAAGGTCACATGCAGGGTTACACTGGCGGCAGCTAAGGTTTAGACCTAATACATCGTAACGGTTAGAAAGGGGTAACTGGGATCTGCAGGCAGGAAGGGTTAATGGGTTTTGGAAGTGGGCTGATCTTGTCTGTTATGAAAGCAGAAGCGATCTTGCATTGCCCCACCCCCTTCTAAGGTTGGAGGGGGGGGGGTCACTATAGTGTCTGTCATGTGTAGCTAGTGGTCTGGGCAGGTTCGCATTGAACAGCCTGTACTACCTTAATGTTTCCCTTTTAATCGTATCCTTGTAAGGCTTATATCATACGTGCAGGAACTGTTCGAAAACGTCTTTTATTGTAACTCTTTCTTCGTTGAATACTTTTAACGAGTTTTGTCTTCTATAAATCCGTTGATGACATCCATTTAGTTGATCTAGTCAGATTTTAGTTGCATTGTTGTTTAATTTGTATTAATTTTCTGGTTTACCGGCCCCAGTCCCACAAGTTGTGTCATGAGACAAATGCCAGTAATTATTTTAGTGCTTGTGCAGTTGTATGCAGCAATAACCAGCCTAGATGTTATGGTTTGTTCTGCTTTGGAAGCATCATTTTTTATTGTAATAATGTACTATTTTTCAAATGTACTGTGCAAATCCAGCACTGTTGGTGTACATGTGAGTTGTTTACAGTTATTTAATGCTGTGTTCTCTTGTAAATGTATGTATTTGCTTGTTTTTAATCTATCCAAGGTAACTTAATTCAAATAATGTCCCTTATGCCCTGGATAATTAATTCATACATTCACTGTAGCATCTCACAAAGAACTCATTTTGAAAAGAGGAATACCACAATGTTTCATAACCACAGACATTTCCCCCCAGATAACAGTTGTTATGGCAGTCATTTTGCTGTACTATATATATGGGTCACATTTTTCAAACAAATTGTGCTACTCTGCAAATCCACTGCTGGTGTACGTATGAGTTGTTTACAGTTATTTGATGCTGTTTTCTCTTGTAAATGTATGTATTCACTTGTTTTTAATATTTGTAATTCTACACCAAACTGAACATGAGAATGATTCACATGGATCAGTATTCTATCCCAGTTAACTAATATACTTAAAATGTGTGTTTAGTTTCTTGTATTAAAAAAAGTAATTTAACTTTGAGCAGAACAAGAGTGGTATGTGCCAGCAGTGCTGTACAATATAGAGGATTACAGCTAGCAATGGCCGTTAGTTCAGTGTTGCTGCAATGATGTCTTTACAGTTGTTGTTTAAAACTTAGCAAGTTGCTTTGTCTGTACAAGTATTCCCAGACACCCCTGAAAATAACCAGTTGTTAAAGATATAAACGTATGTTATTTTTACAAAATAATGTAAGCATTGTATTTCATATCACAAATCAAACCTGATTCTGATATGATGTTGGTATGGTCGTGGTGTAATCCTTAACATTCGCCAAAAGAAAGCACAGACCTCCCATGGATTTTGTTATTCCATTTACTAAATATTTATTATATTAATAACTATGTTTCAAAATCCCTTTGTTGTGATTGTGTTTACTGAGCATTTAAGTAGTATTTATGAAACCTGTATTAATCTACTTATTTGTGGTGGTGTGATTACAGTCTAATTGTACTAGAGATTCCTATATTTTATAGTGGAACTGGTAAGGTAATGGATTGACAGTCTTGATGTTTTTCTTTAACCAAAGCATTAAATATTGTAGACCTATGTTTAAATATAGTACATCAAAATGACTGCCATAATAATTGTTATGATTGCCATAATAATTATGTGGGGAAAAATGTCTGTGGTTATTAAGAAACATTAAGTTTTTCATGATATGTTACAGTGAATGTATGAATTCATTATTCAGGGCATAAGGGACATTATTTGACATAAGTTCTCTTGGATACTATTTCTTCCAAATGTTTTGAGCTTCATTGTGATGTGCTTGTAATATAATTTAAATTTTAATGACGATATGTATATGGTTTACACTTATCATTTAACGTAATTTCAGTAACTACTCATGCACAATGTTTTGTGTCCTTGCATCAGTTTAGTCTTTGTTTCACTGTCCTATTTTATTTTTTTTTTTTCAGCAGTGTGCTCTCAACTCTGCATTTTTCAGTTTCCCTTTCATTTGTTTTGTTGTGTAGTTTGATAGGTCCTTGGAGTCAAGGATCTGTCATTCTTAAGCTGGATTTTTTTTTGAAGTCTGTAGACATGGTGGACTGCTGTACTGTACAAAAACAAACGTGGTTTAAGTTTTGCTTGATATTCCATAGTCCTACACTGGAAGGTACTTGAAGATGATCAGTATTTACATTCATTTTGCTCTAAGGTTATAACTTTAGAAGTTAAAGCCGAAGAAAATCTGCGTGTGCATGTTACGTTTTTCTCTTATTCCCTTATCCAAACCAATACTTTCAGTCTCAATAGGTCAGTATAACGACCTTACTAATGTGATTGCTCAGCAGTTTGGGCTACCTTCTGTGTAGAGTTAAGTAAAGGGAAGGCCGTGCCCAAAGCTAGCATAATGATATGTGGCATGGCTGTAATTTAATGATTCCATGGATTCAGAGGTCCTTGTACCACATTGCAGAATGATGTCTGAGGCCATATTTCTCCTATTGCTGTTTGTAGAGACTGTAGTGCAGTGAGATATTAATCCATTAAATGAGGCTACAAAAATTACCTCACTTGATTGGAATGGTTGATTCTGATTATGATGGGAGGGGGGCTTTTGAATAGGTAATGTTTTGGAGTACAGAAGAATGGAGAAACTGTGTATAAATTCCCATAGTAGGCTGATTTAAGGTTGGTGCAGAATTGAGGTGGAATGACTGGTAGTGTGAAAGTGAGTCTTCATGTCTGCTGTACTGCAGATGTTTTTAAGGGTCCTGAAGCATCTCTTTCCTAATTTAACAGAAAGCCACATATGAAAAGACTTCATAGAAGTGAAATAACAATGATTAAGGACAGAATTGAACATTTTGGATGAGTGGGACCTGCTCCACCTCCCACTCCATGTATGTGTATACATGTGTGTGGGAGGGGGGTGCGCAGCATGCTTTTTACATTCTTGTGTGATTGTTAGGTAGTTAAACTAACAAATCTTGGTGTTCTGTGTCTGTCCCCTACCAAAACTTGGAGGCCTTGGGTACAATTTGTGTAACATGTAGAGGTGCAAGTTCGTGAACTTGGAGAATTGCTGTTCACTAGGCAATGGCACATTCATTCTTTATCCTGCAGAGAAGTCTAGATCATTAAGGGATTGTGGAGAAGTTATGATGTCAGGGAAATGTTTAAGCTGACTTGTGCATACGGCTAAAGTATTGTAGTAGATGATTGGTTCAGCGGTTCTGCTCACCCAACTCTATCACTGTAGTAAGTCCATAACTTTTTTTTTTTGTGCTTTATACCAATGTTTGGTGAAACAGTTTCCGCACAACCCATGCTGAATGAAGTAACCAGACATATGTATGTTTTCAGTATTTTTTTTCAGAGTTAATTCTCCAACTTGAAGACGTTTTAGCCATACATGATACAGTCCAAAGAAATTACTTTTATAGGTTGTACGTATGTTTGCATTTGGGACCTGGGGGGCATTTAGTGCATTTTCATTTGAAACCACAGGGAGGGAGGCATTGGTGGGTGCATTTTCATTTGAGAATTTCAGACTTGGCATTGGTAAGTGTGTTTTCATTTGGGACCGGGTGAGGGAGGCATGGGTGTGTCTTCATTTGTGACATGGGGGTGAGGGAGGCATGGGTGAATGTGTTTTCATTTGGGACTGGGGGAGGCGCTGGTAAGTGCATTTTTTTGTTTGGGGTGGGGGCGCTGGTAAGTGTGTTTTTGTTTGGGGGTGGGGAGGCATTAGTAAGTGTGTTTTTGTTTGGGGGTGGGGAGGCATTAGTAAGTGTGTTTTTTATTTGGGACCAGGTGCATTAATGAAGTGCAGTAGTATTAGCATTTTACCGCTGTTGCAGTACTGACTGCTAGAATTCCTGTATGTAGGAGGCCGAGGTTAGCCTGAATAATGGAGATCTCACCTTCTCCCATGGACAGGCTGATATTAGGAAGTTGGAGATGTAAAGTGCAGTCAATTGTCTCCATCTTCATGTCTGTCTTGCCCAAGACAGTAAACATACACTCTCTCAGTTCCAGAGCTCGGCCTGCCCTGTTTTGTCCGTAGATGGTAAGGAATGTTATCTAGAAAAGTACCGAAGTGGCAGTGGTGCATAGGGTGCCCACTTGAACCTTGGGGGAGTGGGTTAAAGGGAGGGAATTGGTACTGTTCAGTAAATCTATTTGAATGTTTACAGTTATAAGTTCCTAACACAGCTGTATTATGTTCTTCATAAATCACTGTTGCTTTACTGACTCTTGGGGGTATAGCAAGTTGGGTGGATGGTTTATGATAGAACCAGTGGACATTAACCCTCATAGAATGCAGAAGTTAATCATGCCCTGGATGTGGTCTCCAAGTTGTAATGCCTTGTTAGTATGTGAACGGTTGATCAGGTTGCCAGAGTTGATTGTGTGGAGACCCTTCTTAGGCTGTGGTGGTAGCTGTAGCCCTGGTGGAGTGGGCCCTTACTGAAGTAGGGACTACTCTATCATGGTGGAAGAGGGGAAAGGCACAGCAGTTATCAATCCATTTGAAGATGGTCAGTGTCTTTTTCCTGATTTTTCTATTTGCAAAGGCAAAATGTTGGTCTGCTCTACTGAATTTGTTGTGCCCAAGTAAAACCTAAGCAGCCTGTGCACATGGAGGGAGTGTCAAATCCTCTCCCCTTGGGTAGAATACTGGTGAAAGCACTCCCCTCAGATGGGGAGGATACTGGTGAAAGCACTCCCCTGTGCCTCGGATGGGGAGGATACTGGTGAAAGCGCTCCTGCCTCGGATGGGGAGGATACTGGTGAAAGCGCTCCTGCCTCGGATGGGGAGGATACTGGTGAAAGCGCTCCTGCCTCGGATGGGGAGGATACTGGTGAAAGCGCTCCTGCCTCGGATGGGGAGGATACTGGTGAAAGCGCTCCTGCCTCGGATGGGGAGGATACTGGTGAAAGCGCTCCTGCCTCGGATGGGGAGGATACTGGTGAAAGCGCTCCTGCCTCGGATGGGGAGGATACTGGTGAAAGCGCTCCTGCCTCGGATGGGGAGGATACTGGTGAAAGCCCTCCTGCCTCGGATGGGGAGGATACTGGTGAAAGCCCTCCTGCCTCGGATGGGGAGGATACTGGTGAAAGCGCTCCTGCCTCGGATGGGGAGGATACTGGTGAAAGCGCTCCTGCCTCGGATGGGGAGGATACTGGTGAAAGCGCTCCTGCCTCGGATGGGGAGGATACTGGTGAAAGCGCTCCTGCCTCGGATGGGGAGGATACTTAAGACATGAACTTTGTGTTAGTATGTAGAGTGACCCTTTCCTTGTGAAAAAAAGGTTCTTTACAGATTAAGGCTTATAACTTTGTGATATGACTAACCAAGGTTTAGGCTATTAAAAATGCAGTTTTCATGTGAATGTCTTGGTGGTGGCAGTGTTTGCTGGTTCAGACAGTTGCAGGGTAAATCTTTTTAACAGAAAATGTAGGGTCCCAGGGAAAAGTCTGTTGAGCTTGACTGGGATGCTTGCCTCTGATATGGCACCAGTGGAGAGCTCCTGCCTCTTGGCTATGTACCATATTTTCTGGTACCAGGTTTCGTACTCCTTGTTAGACTGTATAGAGTTTCCTCAGAAAACTCTCATGCCTGGCTTGATGCCCTACCACTGGACTAGTAATCAAGGAGCCTTGGTCCTCACCATTGGCAACAGTGGGGGATGTGCACTGGGAGGATAACCGGTACACAGACAGTATTTCCAGATGCAGCTCTCTGCATCAAGTGCAGTTTCCCTTAAGAGCACAGAGAGACCACAGTCAGTCTGAGGCTGGTTTCTCCCTCTTTCTCCAGATCCCCAATAAGACACTCCACTGGCACAGCTGTAGAGTTGAGATCTTAGCTGAGTGGCCAACCCAAGACCTCCAGCACCTTCTCTGTCCAACCAATGCTTCGTGTCCCTGCCCAAGTAGCACACACACATACACACACACATAGTTTAAGGTATGATTTATACACGTGCACACACCTGGAAAAGGCTGGCACAGGTTTACTACCTATGCTCCTTTTTGCCAGACTATAAGGTAGTTGTGCCACCATCCAACTCCTTATCGGCATAACAAAGGGTGTCCAATCTTACTGTGTAATGTTACTATTCATACAAATGGTAGTTTGACCAAGAGCAAGGCTAGTAGGAGTGGTCCACAGTGTCACCAGATAAATATGCAAGTACTCTCAAAAACTTGAATATCTCTAGACAGATCAGCCACAATGAAAGGTTTAAATATATTTAATACTAAATAATAAAAGGACAAGAAAATACTGATTATATATTCAGTGGTGACAGAGTTCAAAACCACAGGAAATAGTTAAAACAACACTGCAGGATAATTTCGAATAAATAAAGAAAAACATCTAAACTATGCTTCACTATATTCCTGACTGCATCTAAGAGAATTACTATACCCTAAGAGCAGGGCAGATGTGGTGAATGGATCTTCTTGTTGTTGTCGGGTCAAAGACAGAATACAGAATGCTGTGCCCCTTTTGAGACCTCTCAAATACTACTGCTGGGCTAGCTTGCAGAATGACCTCTATTTCTTTATCTGACTTCTAGTCCCCAGGCCCAAAACAACCATTGATGGCAGCTGGTATATTTAGCATCAACCTGTAAAAATAAACATACAAGTGCTTTTTCTTCACATATTTGGCAGATGCTGGAAATCGTAAAACAGTAAAACACTTCCCAAGACAGTTAAGAAAGTTCCCTAGCATAGAAATTCTGTCTCTAGCTGCCATAAAGTAATTTAATTTCAGCTATTTTTCTGAAGTTTTGCTGAAATGAAGTTAACCTCCTGTGTTCCAGTTCCCACTGTTAAAATATATGCATTTTAAGCAGGTACACTAGTGCATGTACACTTCTTTTCTTTTCCAGTAGGGCACACTGTGGATGCACGTCTGTACAAACATGTTTGATATACACATGGCATACAGTTCTAATATAGTTATAACACAAGCATCTTATATAAATCATGTTGACATTCACAAATGATGCATAATTATTTACAAACTTTCATTCACAAATGATACATAATTATTTACAAACTTTCAGACAGCTGTGCAAGCAGTATCTCCCTTTGTCACACATGGAATGAATGAGCATTAGATTATCCATCCTATCTAAACATGACCGTGAAAAAGGTAACCTTTATGAATTGCAAAAACAGGCAATTCTGGGTACATTATAGGTGTGGAGAAGAGCACTTCTGTCAAATGTCAAAGACTGAAGAAAAACTGATTTTATGAACTTTAATTTTACCCTAACGTATGAATGGGATCCATTCATGTCAGCATTTGGAGAAATTAAACCAATCGGATTGGGGTGTATGACTGATCTCTGTCTGAAACAGAAGATCCACGTGCTGGAGACAGCACCAGTGGTTTCTTTTTGGTCAAGCTTAGTAGGAGAGATAACAAGCTGTGTCTGTCAGGAGGGAGCTAACAAAGTCATCCTGTCTTTTTTTTCTTTCTGAAATTGTCTAAAATCCCTTTTCCCAAGAATATCAAAGTATTAAGCAGATCTAAGCCAACAACTACTGCCTCTGCCCAAGAGAGAGACAGGTGAAACTTCCGGGGTGAATTTGTGGTTTCCCATCCAGTCATCCAAATCCCACGTAAATAGGGTCAGGGAGGGTCTCTGCTTTACCTGAATTGGAAGTTTGTCTCTGAGGAGAGGTAACTTCTGTGAGACACATCTGTCTCTCCAGCACCTCCTGTTGATGTCACATACTAGGCTGAGTTCCCTAGAGTGAGTGCAGCTTATACCATTTGATTTGTGAATGTGCAGCATTTCCATTAGAGCAGGATCTAAGATTGCTTTATATGCAATGCGGAGGTCACCTTTGAGTATTCTGTAAGACACGGACTATAGTGATGATGATTTCAGTCTGTCAACATGTGGCATATGCTGAAGACCCTGAATTTTCTTTGTAAGAAACATTTGAAGTCTTTCCATTTGCTGCAGGTGCTTGGTGAGGTACATACCAAAGATAGCATTGTACTGTTATTGGCCTGAAGATTGAGGAGTACAGGGGGGGTATAACCTCTTGTTCTGGATGCAGTGCCCTTGGGCAATGTAAAAAGCCTTTCTTACCACTGTGGAGACATGATGGTCACAGGAAAGACTGCTGTCAACCTGTGTGCCCAAATCTCTTACCACTGATTGTATGCTTAGGGTGTTGTTATTAATGTGGTAATCTACAGGGGTATCACCCTTGCTGAAGGGGATGATTATGTTCTTATGATGTATGTTCTGCATTGAGTTTCAGCCCATGACTTTGGCACCAGTTGTTTAAGTCCCTCTTGTAGGATGACATAATTTGGAGACTTGATGACTGCACCCAGCTTGCAGTCATTAGTAAACTTTGTTAGCTGTAGGCCTTTTGTTTTAGCCTGTACATTTAAAAAGTAGATTCCAAACAATAACACACATTCCTTTGGAACACCACTGGTTACGGGTCTTGTGGTGAAAGCGCCTATTTTGACTGTATGCATTCTATAGGCGAGCCAGTTTGCAACCCACCTGACAATGTAAGGGTTGATCTCCAGCTGGGCGAGTTTATCAATGATGACTGAGTGGGGAATAGTGTCAAAGGCCTTGGCCATGTCGAGGTAGGCCGTATGCGTGGATTTGCCTTTGTCCAAGGCTTTGGTGACGGTCTGACAGAAGTCCACAAAGTACAAGAGGCAGGATCTCCCTTGAAAGAAGCCAGACTGGATTGGGTCAAGCATTTGGTGGTCTCCTATATCTGTTGATAAGGTCCATAATTATCCCTTCCATAGTCTTGCAGATTAGGCTGGTCAGACTTATGGGTCTCTAGTTTCCAGGGTCTGTGGAGGCACCTCTGTTATGTAACTGGATGACGGTTGCTGTTTTCCATTCAGCAGGTACAAAACCAGTGCTTAGACTGTGGTTAGAGAGAGTACTCGGTGGTACAGCTAGTTCCTGTTCGAATGCAGCCTGGGATATTATGTCCCATAGAGACTGTTTTTATTTTTGGCTTTGGAGTGTTTGCAACCTGCTCCTTGGAGATACTAGGTGGAGTGCCGGTGGTAGGAATGCTTTGGGGGTATGTGGCAGGGACAAGGGGAGAAGTTTTCACCAAATCTGTCTGCTATTTCTACAGGTTCAGTATATGTGGTGCCATTAAGAACCAGTTCTGCGCAGATCTGGGTTTTTCCCTTTAAAGTTTCTGACATAGTTAAAGAAGGACTTATCCTTGGTGAGGAAGGCTAATTTGGATTCATATGGATTCATAGTTAGCTTTAGAATGCCTTACAAGGTGTCTTATTTGCTTGATTAAGCCGAGGAGGGACTGCTTCCAATTCAGAGACTGTTCCTTTTGGCTGTTGGACAGCAATTTCTTTCTTTTATTGTATAACCTTTTAATGGTGGATGTCCACCAGGCAGGCTTGCTCTTTCTTGAGGATCTTGTTGTGATCCTATCAGGTACAGCTGAGTCAATACAGTTGAATAGATACTCATACAAGGCATTGGTGTAAATCTCTGTATAGGTGTCTATGCCATCAGTGAGGGCAGGGGCTATGAAGCTCTTAATGCCGCTGTCATATATTAGGTTGTGATTGGCAGTTTGTTAGTCTAGTTGTTGCTAATGGGGGGGGGGGGTCATATGTTGCTTCTAATGAGACTGATTTTTATGATCAGACCTTGCTATGGAGGGCCGCACACATGCGATGGTGCAACGATCACCAATGTTAGTGAGCACCAGATCCAGAATGTTTGGGCCCCTTGTTGGGTGTCAGCCAACTGGTCCAGGGCATTGGAGTTGATGAGGTCCAAGAACCTTTGGGCAAGTGTGTTAGTACACGTATAATTTATGTAGTCTATGGATAGGTAGTTAAAGTCACTTAAAACCAAGGTGTAAACCAAGGTGTTTAGTTGTATCTTGAGCGATTCAAGTAGATCCAGGTATACAGTACTGGCAATATCTTGGTGGTCTTGCCTACAGTCAAATGGACCTGGATTAGTTCAAGAGAATCATATTGTTTAACCAGTCTGGAGGTGTATATATCTTTGAATATTGGAACTCCACTTCCTTCTGTTCTTGCACTTTGTTTGTGGTCTGAATGTGGTTTTGTGTGTATTGAGTGCTTTAGGCACTGTATTAGGCGTAGTATGTTGTATTAGGCGTAGTATGTTTGTGTTTTCGGACTTCTCTGGTGTTTGGGTAATTTCTGGTGAGTACCTCCGTGTATGGTGACTTGTGTGCTAAGAGCATGGTTTGTGCAGGAGATGTAGTTTGTGGGCTGGCAACCTGTTCAGTGTCACTGTTCTGTGAATGAGAGAGCAAGGATTCCAAATTCTTAGTATATATCCATCTCTCACAAATTGAGCTTGAGTGGTTTATAAATAGTGGGTTGTCAGTGTACGTGAGGCAGTTGCTACACTGCCTCAGGATACCCATGTCAATCAGGACTCCTCTGTTGGAGCACAGACAGCTTCTAAGGGAAAATAAATCTGCTTTAGCTTTTGTGTCTGTAACCGCCAGTGGTTACCTCCAGTGTGCAAACAGATGCCTCAAAGATACAGATAGTAGAGGCTGGTTGCCAAACTCTGTGGAGCTGTGTTAAAACAAGTGTAAACCCAGGCAAATGCAGGGCTTGTGTAGCAACTGTGAGAACCCTTTTTTAAAACAAGTTAAGCAATTTGCAAACAAGCTGGCCAATGGAAATGTTCAATACTGAGCTTTATTCCAACAATCTCCAACTCAGATGGGTTCTTTGCTACACCCTTCTGCTGCAAGGATGGAGGGGCCGTTTTAATGTAAGATGGCGGGTTTCAGTGCTCAGATAATGCCAAACTGTCTAGACTCGGCAAATCTGAATCTAACCTACACTGTAAAATATACAAGTACTAGAAAACACAAAGTGCAGAAAAAAATGGTCTCAAGCAGTGAAACAGTTAAAAGTAGGCAGCAGTTCAGTTTTTAAAGGATTTCTTGGATTTCATTTGGATTCACTGCAGAAATTGAGAACACACCAATCCTAGTGTAGCTCCTGTGAACTGAGCACAGGCCCTTGCTAACATGCTGCCTAAATACAAGCTAAGTTAAGCAATTTTCTAACAGGCTGGCCAATGGAAATGTTCAGTACAATTTCCAACTAAAATGCATACAGAAATAGACCTATTCAAGGGAAGAAGGCAGCTGTCATCATGGCCCTTCATTATAGTCGTGCTAAATTGATTTGCCTTTTTTCTGGAGAAGAAAAAAAAATTAAAGCTGTATAAAATTTTACCATAACAGGTGGTGATCTTCTCTTCACTGTTGCACTGTTCTTAACTGAAAGGATCTCCTTCCAAGAATAGCCCAATGTCTGGCCAGTATACCAAAGCCTTTAGTACTTATAGGCACCATATGTCTCACGTGTGCTCCTTGTGCAAGGCAATAAAGGTGATGTATGGACACACACTGAGAACTGAAAATGTTTTGGGAAGAAACAGAATGAATGTCCCTAGGTACAAGGAAATATGTGTATCCAGAAGATGAAAAGGGAGGAGAACCCCCCCCCCCAACCAGGAGGGCAAGAAAGCACAGGCTAGAGCAGAGTGGGAAGGAGGGAGGCAGCAAATACTGCAATAGTCAAAAGAAGGGCATCTTCTGTTATAAGATTTTACACAAGTGAACAATGTCCTTCCATGTCACTGTTGCAGTATTCCTAACTGAAGCAAGAGTGAAAAAGGTCAAGAAGAAACCTGGGAGGAGGATGGTACCAGAGAGCCCTCCAGAAACAGCTCTAGCCCTGAAATAACTTCGTTAAACACTATAAGTAGGATGTTATAAACAGAGGACTAGGTAGCAGCCTTAAGGATGGAACTGATATCTAGCCCCTTTATATAAAAAAAAAAAAGCACCAGAAGAGGCAACAGCCTTGGTAGAATGGGCCTTTACTGATGGGGAAAGACATTCACCATGAAAAGAATTTAACAAAGAAATGATTTTAGAAATGGTCTGCTTAGAAACAGGTAAACTCAAAGAACTAAGATAAAAGGAAGACAAAACTGCTCAGATTTGCAAATAACTTTATTTTTATCCATATAATATTGTAGTTGTCTATGCAAATCCAAGGTGTAAAGAATTTTCTCAGTGGGGAAAAGGTAAGGCAGATGATTAAGGGACAGCTCACCAAACACGTTGGGCATAAAATGAGTACTATGAAGAGGCACCCCATCTCTGTGGAAAATTAAGAAAGGAGGAACAGCCATGAGCTTAACTTTGACACCCTCTTGGCCAAAGTGAGAGCCAAAAGAAAAGCAGTCCTCTAAGAACAGCGTTGTTAAGGAAGCTAAAACAGTAGGCAAAAAGGGAGACTGAATCAGTTTTTCAAGAACAAAATTGAGGTTCCCAGGAAAGCAGAGCAGGCTTCCTGGGAGGCCTGATATGAAGAATGAATTTAAAAATTACTTCAAATCTAGAGACCAGAGGAGGAATCAAGGGCAGACAATTAGAAATTGATAAGTGAGCTTTATCTGAAGACTGTGCCACCCTAGCATGGATCAGACCACATAAATTAGAGATGGTCAGAAACCTCCATGGATAGAAGATCCTGGTGGCAAGAGAGATGCCAAACAGAAAATCTTTTCCATTTGGACAAACACAATTTCCTGGTAGTGGGCTTCTTGGCCTCCTGCAGGACCCAAAGCATGTCCTCTGAAAAGAGGTGCCTAAAAGGGATCAAGGTCCAATCACCCACAGTGTCATTTGAAGAATACATAAGTGAGGATGGATAAGAGACCCCTTGTCTTGTGTGAGACGGTCCACCCAATGAGGTAACATGTGGTGACTGCTCCTTGCTAAGTGTAAAGGAAAGAGGAAACAATGCTGTCTGTGCCTAAAAGAAGTCACTAAGAAGCTTTTGGGGAAGTCCTGCCTGATCTTGTGCAAGACTCTTGGTAACAGAGAGAGGAGAGGGAAGGTGTACAGAAAACTCCATTTCCAAGGAAAAGCGAGGGTGTCCACTTTCCGTACCACAGGACCTGGGACTCTGGGAAAGTATCTGTTCAGAGGGAGGCAAAAAATCTACCTGAAGAATACCCCATTGATGGACAGTGTCTAGGAACACATCTTGTGAAGGATCCGTTCGTGAGCTTGTGTGCTGGACCTGCTCAGAGTCTGCCACTATGTTGGGCTCTGAGGGAATGTAAATAGCCTGAATAGTCAGTCGATACTGGACAGCTAGATCCCAGACCTGAGAAGCTAATCTGCAAAGAAGATGAGACTTTGTACCTCCTTGCTTGCTGACATACAATATTGCTGTGGTATTGTCTGTGAAAAGTTTGAGGGTTCCAAGGTAAAATAGAGAGAATGAAAAGCTTGAGGAGCCAGAAGCAGAACTCTTGTCTCCTTTATATTGATGTGGTCGTAACTTTGATGAGCAGGCCAGAGACCATGAACATTGAAAAAGCCAAAGGGGGCCTCCATCCCCTGTCTGAGTCCTCTCTAAAGAGCTCTTTCAGTTGGGACTGGAGCCTGGAATGGAAGCCCGAGGTTGAGGGAAAGTTGATGAACCCACCACAGAATCTTGAGCTTGAGAAAGGGAAGGAAAGAGGCTGGAAATTCTAGAGGGTGGCAGTGTTGGACTTGCACTTGACTTAAGGTACCACTGTAGCTCCCTCTGGCCAGGCTTCACATGGGAAAGCTTGTGAATGGTGGAAGCCATGAATCTGAGGACCCTGAGAAAGACCTTGGCTGTGACTGAAGCCAGAGGAAGATGAGTCTGGAAAAAGGTAATAAGAAAGAGACTCTTGGGGACGGGTAGGGATGCCGGCATGGGGATGGTATGGAGCCTGCAGCCAAGAAAAATATGATTCTGAGAAAGGGTCACAGCTGATATCTGAACGTTTGTGGTGAACCTCTTACTCTGCAGCAGGGAAATCATAAATTGGAGTTCCTAAAGTAGAACATCGGGGGTGGGGGGGCTTGAATGAGCAGATCATCCAGATAAGGAAAGATTTGAACTCCTCTCATCGAAAGGAGCAAGGCATTTGATGAATACCCTTGGGGAAATAGAGGGGCCAAAGGGGGGAGCCGAAAAAATAAGTACAGGGAAGAAACAGAGAAACGTAAATGTTTCCTAAAAAGGGAATGGGTGGGGATTTGAAGGTAGGCATCCTTGTTATCCAGAGAGACCAGAAAGGTCTGGGGAAGAAGGGTACACAAAGTCTGAAGAGACAACATCCAGAAGGAAGGAATCTTGAGAAAGGTGTTGAGCTGGGAAAGGAAAAGAATTGGCCTCCAGGTGCCCTCCTTTCTGGGGGGAAAAAAACATTCTAGAATAAAACCCCCTTCCTACCTGGGCAATGGGCACAACTTGAATGGTGTCATGGAGCACCTCAGGGAAAAGAGGTTGAGGGATGCCCAAAAAGGGAGGAAGGAATTTCCAAACCATGAAATATCCCTGGTGCATATACAAGGAAGAAGTGGAGTGTCTGCTTGCAGGGAATGGAAATGCTGATACCACTGGTTCTTGTACTATTATAGTCTTGTTGCGGAGCGTAATGAGGAGAGTCCTTAATATGCAGGAAGCCTTAGATGAACTCTCCATGAATAAGAATTCCATTCTGGCAGACTTTACCTATCCATCTGTTGATTGGAGTTTTTACACCTCCAGTGTTGGATATGCACAGAAGTTTTCTTTCAGTAACTCCCTGGACCAGATTATTACTACCCCAACTAGAGGACTAAATGTTCTTGACCACCTACTTGCAAATGTAGCATATAGAATTGACAGTCCCATCTCGATTCAAATGATGGTCCACAAACATAAAATTTGCAATAAAAGGAAGGAAAAACAAAACAAACTCGAATACACAATGGATCTAAAGATGTTTTTAGGAACTTGACTAAAAATTAAAAAAGCAAAAACGTTTAAATCTACTAAGGCAGCCCATGAACGCAGGTTGGCATTTGAAGCTAAGGACAATTATATATTCTTCTTAAACTAAGAAACAACATTCTATATACAGAACTCATTCTATGTACCGAAACAACATTCTATATACAGAACTCATTCTATGTACCGAACTCGTACTAAGTGGTGAAACCTATGACCTGGTGTTTGCTAGTATATAGCAATTATACAGTATTTGCAAATATATTTTCGTATTTATTTATAATTTTAGAATTATATAGTACTTGTAGATATATTTTAGTACAAATTTCATTCCTAAGAACGAAGTCTGTGAATGACTACAAAGGGTGAGTCCTCGTCGAATCTCCCCCCAATAACATGGAACTCCCTCCAGCAAGACATTGTACTTAAAGTCCCTGGTGTATTCAAAATGGGCTTGAATTAAATGCTAAAAAATGTAACATTGTTGTAGTTGGCATACAGACCACCCCCCAGTATATAGCATTGACAAATCTCGCTTCAAAATGACCAATTGGAGACCTGTGAACCTGGGTTGATAATTTCCTCTCCTTTTTATCATTATGCAGCAACAGTTGTCAGGAAATCCTACTTCTTACAGCTGATCACCAAGGGGAATATTATTTAGTACTGATCAGATCAATTGCAGAATACAATGCCCCTTTGCATCTGGAGCGTTTATCCCCCGGCCTCCTCTGAAAATTGACTTTGTTCCAAGTCAGACTTTCCTGGTAAACAAATGTTAAATAAATAAATGTACCTCACCAGACATATCGCAGAGCTGTAAAAGACTCTAGAGGTTACTAACAAAACAGGTTCACAGGCTTACAATCCCTAAGGTACCAGAAAAGACTAGAAGCACTGTCCTTTTTTTTTTTTTTCTTCTGCGTCTTGTACATATACTTCACTTTTCCTTCTGGGTAGCCTAGGACGGAGTAGTCCAGGATCTTGCACTTCAAAATTGTCCCACAGGCACCACAGCAAGGTATTTAATTTGGCTTCAGTTGATTAATAAAGCTAGGTGGAGTGATATTAATTATGCAGCATGTACATCACCTGGAATAGGCTCTGACTGCAGATAAAGCAGGGTTTTACACTGTGGGACTTGGATAATCCTGGCCAAGCCCTCCGAGAGAGATGAGATGCAAGTGCGAATGTGTAATGGTGTCAGTCCTCAGGAGGATCATGGGTGGTATTTTTGCAATGTCAGCTTTTAACTTTGGCACTAATAAGAATTTGTTTAATCATAAAAAATCCAGGCTGGCTCTCTCTTTCGGACAAGAAACTGTGACGAAAACCCTGTTTCTCTTTATGGTTCTGGTACTGAAGCCATGTAATGCCAGATGTCTTTATTAATTTGGCACCAGGGGAATGCCCTGTAGTTCTGGGATCTTTTGAAACTGCATGGAGTAACCTGATGTTATTTCCAAAATGCACTTATCCTGGGTAATTCTTCCCAAAAGGGGAGGGGGGGTTGGTGGATTTGTTGAGTGAAGTGTTTTACTCTGTCATAGCTGCTTCCTGTTGGGGCCTTTGGTATGATCAGTTTGCCACTTTTAGTAACCTTGCCCTTCTTTCGATGTTTTTTTCTTTGCCCTGCTTGGGTGGGAAGTGCCAAGTTTTTCTGAGATGGTGTTTAATTTCTTGAAGGGGATTGAAGGAGGTCTTTGTTTCTCATGGCGTTCAAGGAGAACAAAGGGATATCCAGATGTTCTGCTTTCTCATGCTCAGAAATGGTTTGGTTTCTCAGCCAAAGAAGGCTTTTTATTACAGACCATGCTTGCTACATTTAGAGTATCATAGCCACATTTCTTGGAGTACCCAGCCACCTGGGAACTGAGGCTGCATAAATCCAGTACATCCTTTTAATAAGGCTGTCTTACTGGATCCCCTCTGCCTTCTGTTCCTTATATTTGAAGATGTGAAACTGGCACTTGGGTAGTCTTCTTGGCCATAGGTAGCTGAGGTGTAAAGTTTTTTAACAAATTGATCAAGAGTCCTGCTTTCACTGTCATTTGGTAAGGGATTCCTAGAAGTAATACCACTAGAGATACCACCACTGGTTCTGCAACAGGATTTGTATACAGCTGGTTGTGGGACTTAGGATTAAAGGTCAGGCTGCAAAGAGGTGACCTGGAAAACGTTATCCAGGATTTCATGGATTGGAAGTATGCTTGGGAGACTCAGTTTGGGCAGGACCATGAACTGTCCTTTTCCTTTTTTTCAGAAAGCTATTCTAAAGAAGTCTTGTGAAGACTCTAGTTGCAAGGGGGTTGATGTCCAGTCAGCAAAGGTTGAAGTAAACTGACAGCTGGATGCTTCAACGTCATTGCTTTGGGCTAAATTTGGAGGTTGAAGGCGAAAGTTAGCAGACCAGTGGCTGCACCCTAAATCTGTTCTTCATTTTCCTTATGTAACGGAAACTTGGGATGACAGTATTGCTCTTTAAGCTCTAATATTATAAGGCTGAGCCTGCAAATTGGCCTTGGATCCAGCTGATGCCAGTAATGCATTGGCTGCAGTGGACATTGTCAAAGCAAGAGGTGTGGGGGCCTCCTGAGGGGTCACACCAAAGGCATCAGCCACACTTGTATTCTGGTATGGGGGCTGCAAAGTAGGGTTACCACTTGTCCCACTTTGCGAGGGATAGTCCCTCTTTGGGAAGTTGTGTCCTGACAAAAAATAATAAAAATGGCAAATGTCCTGAGATTGTAGGACATAATTATGTCCTATATTGTATGTAATGGTTGCATAAAACAGTTAGTTTGTATCTTAAAATACCTAAATGATATAAGAAACAGAATAAGCAACAAAAATGCTACACGAATAAACTATTATTTAGGCAAAATGTTAAGTTCTATCCTTTGTACTGACCGTGGGTATGTGTCGGCCTGTAAAATCTGATGTTTGTCCCGAAAATGTCCCAATTTGGCCATTTGAAAAGGTGGCAACCCTACTGCAAAATAGTTCACCACTTTCTACTGGTTGAGTGTAAGGTGACTTGAGAGACAGAAACTGTGTCAGTGCCCCAAAGGGGTAAGTTTCAGACTGACTTGGTACACTGATGATGCACAGATAATGAGTGAGATGTCGATCGAACTAGAAAGAACTGCAGATGGCTTCAGCCAACTAACCTTTTTCGTCCATCATCCTGAAGTATTATGTAGAGGGCAGACCATGGGGTTCGTTGCCAGCCTCGTGCTTTATTTGTTTACGTGTCTTCATTGGTGACCCAGCTGCATTGTTTCCTTTGTTTTTAGGGGGGACACACTTGTATTAGTTTACCTGTTTTCGGCTGTGATGCAGATACGTTATTTAATCTGATTTCATTGGACACTCGCCTGATATCATAGGGGACCCAAATGCATTGGTTAACGTGTTTTCAGTGGGGACTTGGGTGCATGGAGACTGATTTTATAGGTGTATACTAAGCTAATGACCATTGGAGCCCTTATAAGCCTAGCCATGCAACTCAAACGTGACTTGCAGGTTTGATTTATGTAGGGATGATTTACTGACCACCTTTGTCTGTCAGAGACATAGGTGCCAGACCAGGATTGAATTTCTGATTACGCATCCATTGTTTTAAGTTGCACTTAAATATGGTTGGGAAGGAACTCTGCTTTGCATGGATGGGGAGCCTGTTCCAGAGAAATGGAATTCTCTGAGAAACTTTTATGTCTCTCCAATATGTCCTATTTATGTTGCAAGCAAAATTTGGGTATTTTGATCTAGTAGCTCTGATGGTATCAGTGTTTTGCATATGTGCAAAAGGTTCATCAAAATCAGGTCCATGGATGTCTTGTATGCCAGAAAAAGATCTCCTCTCAGAAGTCTGTGTGATAGCAAGTAAAGAGACAGGACCCTGAGGCAGTCCGCACAGGACATTGTGTTTACTCCCTGTATTTTTTTTTTTAATTTTTTAAATAACCCTTGTGGACATTCCATTTGCTTTGTGTGTCTGGTCAGGTACATACCAAAGGGGGACATTAATCTCCATGAGGGGTTTGATGAGGGCCAATTGTTGTGGTACAATGACCTCTCTGGACCTAGATGCTATTCCCTTATAAGTTGAGCAACCTAGCAATTTGGAGGGCTTTTCTTACTACCTTGGACGCACGTTTCTCAAAGGCTATATTACTATCTACATGAGTTTGCAGATCCCTGACTAGTGAATCAGCTTTTAGGGGTGTTTTATTGATGACATAGTTATCTACGGTGGTCGACTTCCCAAAAGGTACCATAATGCATTTCTTGATGTTGAGTTTTAAGCCATAACTTTTTGCAGCAGGCATTTATTTGTGTTGGACCATCCCAAATGGTGTTTTTGTCTTGTGGGGTGATTTGAGGTACTTTTACCAGTTTGCAGTAATTTGTAAACTTGGTCAACTAAAGGTGTTTGACATAGCCTTTGACCTCTGAGAAGTAGATGCCAAAGAGGAGCAGGACCAGCACACAGCCCTGAGTGATTTCACTGGTGACTGACCTATTTTTGGAAGTGGCCTCACCTATCCTCTCCTCTTGGGTCCTGTCCGTTATCCAGCATGTTATAAAGGGGTTTATGCCTAGTTTCTCAAGTTTGTTGACAATCCCTGAGTGGGTATTGTATCAAATGCTACCCAGATCAGGCTAGGCTGTATGCTCCACTTTCCTCACATCTGTTGCCTTAGTGACCTTTTCAAAGAAATCCACCAGGTTCAGTAAGCATGACCTTCCTTTGACAAAGACGGACTGTGATGGCTCGAAGGTCTGGAGATGTCCTATGTCCTTGTTGATAATTTCCATGATGATTCTTTTCCTGGCTTTGCAAGTAAGACCAGTCAGACTAATAGTTTCCAGGATGTGTTGAAGGTTCCCCTTTATGAAGGGGATGGCCATTGCAATTCTCTGTTGTCATGGCACAAAGCCTTGGCTTAAGACCTGTAGTTAAATAGTCATGCTAGAGGTCCTAAGAAGTCATATTTTAGACTGTTTGGGAGGTATCCCGGGATGTTATTGGGGCCCAGTGAGGCTGTGTTCATGACTTTATCGAGTGTAGTCAGTACATGCTCCCTAGTTACAGTTAGATGGGTTATTTTTAAAGATGTTTCTTGGGGATGGTCAGGGGTTAGATGGGTAAAGTTGGAACTGAATTTGTGTGCAAACAGGTTTGCTAAATTGCCAGGCTCAGTGAATGTGGAAACGTTTATTACCAGTTCAGCAAATTGCTGTGTGCTGCCCTTGAGGTTTCTGGTCTAGATGAAGAACTTCTGGTTTATCTTTCAGTTGAGAGGCTATTTTAACCTCACAGGTGGCTTTGGCTGACCTAATTAGCCCTCTTGTTTGCCAGTTTATTTTCATGAGAGAGCTTTTATCTTTATGGAAATTACCATTCCTGATTTTTTTCCATATTTTTTTTTATTGTATATCCTGTTTAATTTGAGATGTCACCAGGGTGGTTTGTTTCTGGGCTTGCATCTGCTAGTACAGCAGCCTCTATGCAGCCATTGACATGGTTGTACAGAGTTTCTGAGACCAATTGAGTGTACACTGCTGTGATGTCCTTCTGTATCACTGTTGCAGTATCCAAAACAGAAGTAGCCTCCTCCCCAGGGCTACCTAATGCTCGGCCAGTATATAAAAGCCTAATGATCTTGTGTGCACAGTACATCACATTTATGCTCCACACACAGAGCTTTGACCATAAAGGGACTTATGGATGCAACTACCCAGAAATTCTTTGCTGCTAATTCGAATGCTACTTTTGCTAGTTGGTCTGAATGCCATTTTTCTCTAGTATGGCCTGCCCTGTTCTTCTCTGAAGGCCCATTTGTCATCCATTTCTATTTGTCTGCCCTCGAATCCTCCTTTGACTTCTAGTTTTGAGATCAAACAGTTTCTTAAAGGCATCCCGCATATTGGGTCTCCAAGGAAACCTATTCCTCCTCCATGGGACCTTAATTTTGTTTTGGAAAATTGACTCTGGCTCCTTTTGGGCTTACCTTTTTCCCTTCTCTTCTGTCTGCTAGTGAGAGGGTCCTGCATACTTTGATTTGCACGAACAGCTCCGGTACTGCTTGGATAAAACTAAGGCCATTAGTAAGTCTGATCAGCTTTTAGTTTCCTTTTATCCCTGGACATTAGGTTTGACTATTTCTAAGCGAACAATTTCCTCTTGGATATCTAAAGCCTTTTCCTTTTGTTCTTTTCAACGCAAATCTCTGCCTACTTTTGTTAGAGCTCATTCCACTAGGGCTGTTGCCTCTTCTGGTGCCTTCTTCAGGGGGTTGGACACCAATTCCATCCTTGAAGTTGCTACTTGGTCTTCCGTGTATATCAGTACCAAGTATTATAAGTTAGATGTGGTTTCTAGGGCCAGAGCAGGTTTTGGTAAAAGCATTTTATGTGGGTTTGTTGAGGGCTCTTCTCAGAATTCAGTCTCCCTTCTGTTTTGGATACTGCAACAGTGGTAAAGAAAGACATCACGCAATTGTGTAAAATCTTACTATAACAGTAGATGTTCTTCTTTTCCTATTGTAATATTCACTCCCTCCCTCCAACCCCCTCTTGTTTATTCCGTTTTATTTTAGATTTCCTTCTTGCGAGGATTCCCTTTTTTTCTTCTGCATTTTTTTCTTTTTTGATGTACACTGACATAGAGGGTGACCTATGGCTGACTAGGATATGGTACAGAATTTTGTCTATGGTGATCTGCACATGGAGGAGCTCTGGCACATCATCATGTTTGATCACACTAGAGGTATACTTGTTATTGATGTATATCTTGACACCTCCACATTTAGCCCTTGTCTGTGCAGCTAGTGGTCTAACATTGTGGAGGGCACTGAATCCCTGCACTGTCTGGGTACTGTCTGCCACTTTACCATGTGTCCGTAATTGCCCAAATATCTATATTCTTCAATGTTTAATAGGCAAGCTTGGAGGAAGTGTAGTGTTTTATTAGGTTCCTGTCAATGAGTAGTAACACATTGAGGCTCAGTTAAGCTGATTTTGTTATATCGATAGGTTTATCAATTTGGCATTGCATGAAAAAGGCACTGTGGGGGGGAGATAAAGTTTTATCCAGTATTTAAAAGCCTAGAGATGATGGGTACAGACCATCTTTGGCAAAGCAATGTGGTCTGTTAACCATGTCCTCCCAAGCTGAAAAATAATGGACCCCTTACTATAACCGCAGAAAGACGGATCCCCAGGATTCACGAAGCCTCCGTGTAATAGTTATAACTCTTACACGGAGGCTGCAGTTAAACGGAGTGATGTCAGCATGCTTTGCATATTCATGAGAGCATGCTGAATCACACCTAAGTCTAACACTGTCCGTGTAAGACAGTAGGGGGTGTGTCCGTAGGCTGAGCCCTGCAAGCGGACATGCCCCCAGAAGTGTAAAAGTGCCCAAAGTAAACACCCACAACAGAGTCCACGGAAATGTGAATAAACACAACACAACACATGCCCCCACAGACTATGAACATAAAATATATATAAATGAACATGTTATATATTTTTTTTAAATTGTAAAGATGTTTAACCGTGAGTGCGCTCATTTGCGCGGGCGTGCCCGTAGCGCAGCTACAGTTAGCAGTCAGTGGGAAAGCATATAAGAACTAAATATGCAAAATAAGCCAGGAAGCAATAGCGTAGCGGTAGGGATGTTGGCTGAAGAGTAGGCATTCATGGTTCGAGCCCCCACAACACCATTTTTTTTTTTTTCAAAATAAGCAGGAAACAAGTCCCTGACAAATATGTACACATAAAACCCCAATATATGTAAAATGTAATGAAATAGCCCATTTATATTGAAGACATGTGAGGTAACAAAAGAAGAAAAAATGCCAGATGTGCTCATAGCTGAGCTACAGTTTAACAGAGTGAGTGCATGTGCCCGTAGATGAGCAGTGGTTTAACTGGCGCAAAGTGAGTGCCCGTAGCTGAGCAGTGGTTTAACACGCTAAATCTATGTGCCCCTAACTGAGCTAAGCGTAATATGTGTGTCGATAGCCAAATGAGGCTTAAAGCAGCGTACCCTGTTTGCACGGAGCTGCGCACCGCGCAAACATGCTAACCGACGGGCAACGTTGAGCAAGCCGTATCAAAACTGCCTTTACACAGACACACCCCTCAGCATGTCTAGACAGTCATGAAAAATAAAAAGCAGTGGCCAGGTTCGAACCCAGGATACTATACAGCATAGTCAAGGTACAGAACCACTAAGCCATGACAGCAGTACCTGTAAATGCAATAGTAGCTAATATATAGGAATGAATACAAACTAGAGCATGACTATGCAGGTTTACTGAAGTTGATACAATTCCAAAATGGCCAATCACAGATATGTGCGGGAAAAACGGACTATATAAGCCCCATAGGTGGAAATACACAGCATAAACGATTCTAGAACTGACCTGCAGGCAGAATGACAGGAGTAGGAGAGGGTAGTCGCTTTTGAGCGCAGAGGTGGGGTGTTGAGGAGTCCAGGTACATGGTCTGGCTCCTAGTCCATAATCATGAGGCCCAACTCATGCAGGGCCAGGTCCTCTGGGGAGCATACAGGGCTGAGGCGTGGGAGCGGTTGGCTCATGATCTCACCAGTGCCACAGGGATTCCAAGGACTGGTGAGCAGGTCCGTCACCACCATGCGGACCTGAAGAGACGCAAGCAGGACCAACTGAACCTTTGGATCCAGGAGGCCCGGCAAACACCCAACGCCCCACTACTAAGTAACATTTAATTATGTATGTAAGAAATTAAACTAGCTGATATTATGGAGATGTGTATTCCAATATTACTTCATTTATATTACAGCTGCAGGTGTCCGGTCTGCGAACCACAGAGCCTATGGCGATAGGCTGAAAGTGGTTGCCACCAGGCAGGTCAGTAATCCACTACCAGTAACTGTAAAGAAATATAAAAGTATGACAGTCAGCAAAAGAGTGCAGTGTAGTCAGTAAGGAATAAAATCTGCAAGTAACAGTGTGAAAGTGTATGCAAGTATTGCTTGATTACAAAAGTGTTTTCAGCCTGTAAGTTTAACCTAAAAATGAAACTGTCCAACATATATTCTGAAATAAAAATACCCTGCCTGTAAGAAAATAGTACACAACCTGCAGCAGGCTGAAAAGTATAGCTGCAGAAGGTGATGAAATCACGTGTGAAATATATCCCTGTGGAAATACTGAAACATGACAGAAGTGAGACTGCTGGACAGGATTGTAATAACTACTGGTAAAACATGTCAATAAAGCCTAGAAGTACCATCCTGAATAGTAAAATGAAAGCAAGTGAGAGAGTGTGAGAGAGTGTCATGAATCCAGCAGTACAGTAGTAATAACCCCTGAATAAAGTATACTGCAGTCAAGACAGAATGAAATGCATGTGAGATTCAAAACCAAACAGCAAAATCTGTTCAAAGTGTTGCTGCTGGAATGTGTATCCCAAAATCTGGATATGTTGCTCTGTCTGCAATATGCAGATAGGATGTTTGTCTGATATACCAAACATCCACACTTGTCTACAGCTATATAAAGCAAATGTAGCAGGATGATGTAGCTGAACAAAGCTAGATATGAATGTGTATGAAGAACCATAAAATGTATATTGATGTTGCAGTAACAGTCCTATCACCAAGTTGAAATAGTTATCATATAGTAAACTGTAGTTAGAACAGTAGTGTGTATATAACTGTAGCTATTAGAAATGTACAGCATATGTATTGTTATTCGAAGGTGTTAATATTACTTTCTTCACCCCACCCTATAACCACATATAACCCATTCCACGTGAAAATGGTATGTGCAATCACAATTAACACCCCTGGACGTTTGTCCTGTTGGGTCATATATATTTGCATGTCTGTTGATGCATCTGCCCTGTTCATACATCCACACCTGATGGCCTGTTGCCATCAATTAACCCTACATGTTGTTGGACTGTGTATTTCTGTTCAAATTATGCATGTGTTATGCATGCTGTTCAATGGTGTGAATATCTGGGTGTTTGGTTAATGGGAATACTAATGCATGCTGTTACAACTAATTGTGAATGGTATTATATGTCACTAACCCAAACTGTCATGACATAATGCAAAACATAGGATGACAGGGAAGGCGGGTTCCAGCGGACCCACCTCTCCCACCTCAGCTGGCGAGTGCACTTGGCACTAGTGCCGAGTCTGGACCCTCCTCCGGTGGCCCTGTGCCACCTGCGGGTGGAAGCGCTGCAGGGGATGGGGCTCGCCCCCCCCTCTGCAAGTGTGGCCGGAGGAGGACCACCACTCACCCTCCGTAGCGTCCGGACTGTGGTGCGTAGGAAGATTCGAGACTCTGTTCTCGAGCCCCTACGCCAGCTCGAGGCACGGGTGGCGCAACTAACGGGCATGCCTGTTGCCCCGCCTACACAGCCCCCAGCACAGCCCCGTCCTGGGTAGTGAAGGAACAGTGGCAACTGCCTATGGGTGGGGATATCAGTTCCACTGTTGCCATCTGTGGGCTCATGGGCTCTGGATATCCAAACCTCCGTCCCTGTCAATTGTGTAACCCCCCCACACATGTCATACACCGCCCCTGTATGCGTCTTGTTTGTCTTGTCTGTTTACCTACCCAACCTACCTCCCCAGCTGTACCGACTTCCTTCACCTGGCATACAACTCTCACCTGAAAAAAAAAAAGGGCACTCTGTACCCACAAAAAATTACGCCCCATACATAGCTGCCCATTCCGCACACGTCTACTGGACATGGAACCTGTCAATGACAATTGGCTGTACAAAAAGTATTATTGTTGTCCTGACACCTCTCTCAGGGGTGGAAGGTTTCAAATGTCACACCAAATTACATACATATGCACAGCTGTGCTGATGAAGAAATGGGCAGCTATGGGCCTTACCTACATCCCTTCTGCACATCCCAAGCTTGTTTCCCTACTGTCTTACCCTTTTTGTGACCCCTTTTTCACCACTTTCCTGTCTCCCCATTTTCTTTTCTTTCAAAGAAAATAGCGTGGGTGTGCGCAAGAGTAAGCACGTTTAAGCGGGTTTGCACGGAACTAACCGCCAGTGTGCATGCGTGAGCTCCGCGCAAACCAGCGCTAACCCAGTTACAACTGCTTAAAAGTGCCTTAGTCACTTTGATTGACAGGTCCTGTACTCAGCTCAAAAGCAAAATAAAATCCCACTGTGAGTCCCGAACCCAGGACCTTGGAAACAGTAGTCTGCATGACTTGCCACTAAGCCATGACTCTTATACAAGAACATTGTGCTAAAATAAATATATCATGTAATAGTAGGAATGAATGTCAAGGGAATATAGATGTGTAGTACACAAAGCATGCCATTTAGAATTACTATCAAAACTAGTGGATTTCCATAATAGTAGCGTGTGAACAGAAACAGCCATGCTAGTTGGAAGCTAGTAGGTAATAATGTCACTATAGCACCTTGCAAGCCACACACATACTCACAGCAGGATAAGCACTGCCCGTACCCCACAACCTCTTACAGGAACACATCTGGACCAAGTAATAAAATATGTGGAGCAAAGGCCCAAAACCAGGGACACATTACAAATAATGTTACAACAAACGCAGACAGTTCAGAGAGTAACAGGGTCTGCACTTTGTGGGATGTTTGGAAGGGTATGCAGTCTGAAACATGAATGTTTGTCACTATATTCTGACTTGAGGCCTGAGTGACTTGCCAGAAAAAGGTGTGCATGAGATATTGACCAAAATATGAGGCAGAAATGTGGGCAACCTGCAAATATCTGTACACATGACGGGTCTGACACCACCATATTTGAATAGTTGAGCCTAGACATAGCAACAGTGAATGACTTACAGGGATGCCCCACAGACCCTATGTGAAATCTTCAAACAGTAGGCAGAAAGGTGTAACACATGCAATGTTAACTATGGAGTCCTGAAAGTATTCATCACTTGCATGGCAGAAAAAGTGTAGTAATACATATGCTCATGCTAACCCACAGTCACAACTGCAGCATACCAGACATTTTAATGGGTGTACCCCACTGATATGTACCATTCCATGAGGCACATAACAGATGAACCTGAAAGTCTCTGGGGCCTGCTCAGCAGCATACTCAAATACCCTAGTAGATGTCAAGGCCCACACCATGGCCAGACCACACTGCATGTTGTAACACCCTAGCAGATATAGCAAGCATTCCAAGGTGTGAATGTACATGGAAAATAGGAAAGCTACAGCAGCACACTACAGTCAAGACACCTAGCAGGCATACAAGTAGTGACTGTAAAGGGCAACTATTGAAGCCTTGGCAACAAAGTGCAAGCAAAAGTGAAAGGAAAGCACACACACACACACATTAACAGTAGTAGTAGTTGTAAGTGTCAATGTACATACACAGTTAGTACAGGAAACTGGAGAAATTAATGGAGGAATGTTAATCTACAACACACCTGGAAATATGAGAGAGATACCAACCTTTACACTCACAGAACATTGTCCACAGCATAACAGCATGGTCCCTGCCCTTAAAATCTGAAAGGGCTACGCCTATCTCACATACCCTTTTATAGCACTGTTCTGAAATCACAGTGAGAACTGCAATCAGTACACAACTGGCTGCATGCAATTAGCAAATACTGGCTAACAATTGGTGCAGAGGCCATCACATGGGTATATGCAGATACCTACAAAAGTATGCTGTAATCCCAGTCCACACATGCATTACTTTCATTGCACCCTGAGAAGGACGTGAGAGACGGACAGAGAGAGAGAGAGAGAGAGGGACAGAGACAGAGAACTGCAATTAAGCAGACGCAAACAAATTGTTCAGCAACAGCTACCTGAAAGCTGACAACTGGGAAGTGGAGCAGCAGGACAGAGAACCAGACGGCAACACAAGCAGCTGTGACAAACACAGGTAATGTAAAGTAATACTATAAAGGTCTACATACTGTGAACCCTCCATATGTGTCATTCGTCTGTATCCATATGTATATGAAGATGTGTAAAGGGCAGGGGACATACAGCAACTGTCAGTGAAGGCTGTACATACATTTGTATGTGAGAGCATCTATGTGCACATATCAATGTTGGTTGATTGTAGGTTGTAGTGCCATGTACAAAGTAGGTTTCACAGTTATGTATGTTTAGCAGTATGTTAGTGTGTGTATACAGTATGGTAGACAAATATGTTGATATACCTGTCTAACATATGGATACGTATGTATGTCAACATATGTATGTGCGTGTATATATATATGTGTGTGTGTGTGTGTGTATATATGTATATATATATATATATATATATATATATATATATAAAATGATATGCATATATGTATACATACATACATAGAGAGAGAGATGTAGGAATACATAGATAGATGTAGATAGAATATTGTACAAACATATCTATGTAATGCACACATACAGATATATGTAGATACATATACATAGACAGACTGATCTGACTATCTACAGGTATGACTGTATATGACGACCCGCAACACAGCCTGTCCCACCCCCTCTGTCACTCACACCCCCTCTGTGCCCCCCCCCTCCACATCTATAGCAATATATGTACATCAGTATATATATGTGTGTATGTATACGGACACACACACATATATATATATATATATATATATATATATACATACATATAGATATATCTATATATATATATATATATATATATATATATATATATATATATATAGAGAGAGAGAGGTGTATATATATTCTGAGTGAGGCACATGTGTACAGATGTATTGCAACAGGTGCCTGGTGACAAAGGCATGGAGTGAACACCAGTGTCAAAACCGAGTACCATACCACATTCCAGATCACCTACACCAGTAACCACCAGATATGTGATTGGCTGCCCACCACTGCATATGTCAGGGGTGAACAGGGTCATAAATGTGTACAATAGTGGCCCCAATGATATTCACAGTGGCACACTATCCCTGGAATACCTGCACATGGTATGTGTCAGCGGACATGGTGTGTCAGCTATGGACATGTAGGTCGGTGTACCCCTCCACACCACATAATGGATGCCATGGTATGGACCTCACATGACAGCTACAGATATGGAGAAGGACACAGTGACATGTACAACACTGTGACAATGCACTCAAACACATTACCAATGCACAGTGACTGACAACACCACAGAGTACACATATGCTACCCACATAGAGGTTACCACTCCCGGATTTACATATGTAAGTCACACCCATGACAGATGTCCAACAACCATAGTAACACCTCACACCATCCACACCCTAAATGTCTGCTGTGTGTCGTCCGTGCCACTGCAATAGAGTGCACATGTGGAGGTAAGAGTTCCTACCCACAGATAAGACATACCCTGTAATAAACCACACAGTGTTAAGAAGCAAGACTCCCCATGAGTACATGTCACACATACCCCTGCTGAATGTTAGTCAGATAGGTAATATGCCATATGAGTCACCCTGTGTAACTGTGTGACAGCAGCAGGTACCATCACACCACATGTGTCACAATGGTCAGGGTAGCAGAACAGTTCGCTGCTGTAGTCCCAGGGGCAATAGCATATTGTATAGTATTGTATTGTGTTGTATTGTATTGGCATGTTGAGGTGCCTCCTTCGTGGAGTGGAACCACTGCTGCTGTGCGCCAGTGTACAGGTACATATCCTGTAGTCAGGCTAGTGTTACGTAGCACTTCTATATGTGTGTTTAGCTCCTGTCAGAGTTTATGTAGCATGCAACTGGGGATACCATCAGGTCCCATTCATGTTGTGTATTCTGCTGTCCTGAGGGTGGCTCTCACCTGGACATCTGTGATGACAGGGAGGTTACAGTCAGCTGGGATAACTATGTCTTATGTTGGGGGATAGGGCGGGGTGACACCTGCACTGAACCTGTCTGCCACAATGTTGTTGATATCTGTGGTGTCAGTGAAATATTTGTTGTTGTGTACTAACTATGGGCATAGAGGATGGATCCTGACTAACTATGGGCATAGAGGATGGATCCTGACCAGGTTGCTAACCTAACTGAAGAAGGCCTTCTGGTTATCTGTAGTGTCCCTCTTGATTTCCCTCTCAAAGTTGCCCATGGATTTTGTATGATGGAAAATAGATCCTTACTAGTGCTGCTCAGACATGCCCTCCCTTTATGGAATTATGCTGTCTTGCAGTAGCTTCCATCTTCTGTAATACAATCTGTCTATGGCTGGGGTCCACCAGACAGGATGCTGTCCCTTTGTGGAGAGTGTCTTGGTCATATATGGGATTGCATGATCCATGCATTCTCGGAGATGTCTGTAGAAAGCAATTGTGTAGGGGTCAGCATTGTGGGTTGTATCTGCCAGTGGCCCAGTGGGCTGAAAGGATACCATGTCACTGTTACAAAATGTAAAGTTTGTATCTGTAATGTTATGCAGTATAGTCGTTTGTGCTGGTGGTGGAGGTGGGATATGTATATCCAGGGCAATCAGTGTGTGGTCAGCTCACAGTAGTTGATGATGTAGGCCATACAGTACCTATATACAAACCTCCAGAGTGAGGAGGTGCTCTTGACCTGAATCAGTGTTCTGACTGCTGGGGTTTGGTAGTATGTCGTATGGAGTGTGCCAGGTACTGTTGCACAGTTGCTGGCTGAGCACTGATACCTGGCCATCTACATGTGTATCCACCAATAGACAGACAGATGCTGCATGTGGCAGGAAA